>NC_139352.1:27549944-27615946 GCF_055883805.1 Amblyomma maculatum | reverse complement strand
GGCGGTGGTGTGCATTTTAAATCTTGATCTTTTGCCATTCGAAAACTTATAGTTCACAGTGAACGCAGCGGGCGTCATACCCTTACAAAAATGAGCGATGCACTGTTTTGAGGTCAATGATTCTTGACATCACACTTATCAGGTATTTCTGGTGACTTCTCTGAGTTTAGTAAGGTTGAACGTTGGGGGAGTTGAATCTGGTTCATTTTGAAGGTAGCGCGAAAAACGAGGACCAAGAGTAGAAGAACGCAACACGAGCGCTTTTTCACAATTAAAATTTTTATTGAGAAACACAGAATAAATGTACCCCATCTCACGAAACAAAACACAAGAAAACAAACGCGATAGCATCAAGTACAGAAAAAGTGTAGGGTATATGATACAGGTGGTGGGAGTGCTTACTAACTGAGATGAAAAACAAAAGCAAAAGAGCCTCAGAGTCACGAAAACAAACAGGAGTTACGAAAAAAGATGAAGGAAGCGACGGGAGAGATCAGTTCCATGTGTGGTCTAGATATGCCAGTTCTTTTTGTGTTAGAGCAATCGACGATGCGCTTATGCATATATACTCCCTGGTCTTGATATGTAAAAAGCCTCCGTGCTTTCACGCTGAAGTAGTTCCTTATGAGTTGACAATATTTCTGCTTTCTCATAAAGGGGTTTACATTTTTCTTGCACACGGGCTTACACTCCGGCTTACAGTCCGACTTACAACCTTGACATCCCTGGCAATGGTTAACCAATTATGCGAGGACTTTGACCCTGATAGCGATTTTTCGTGTTCCTTTAGCCGTACATTTACACAACGTCCCGTCTGACCTGTGTAGGTGTTTCCACAGGAAATTGGCAGTTCGTATACCACCCCCGTTGAACTCTGAAGCATGACATGCTTCAGATCTTTTCTTATTTCTGTTTTGTCGCCATGCATCATTCTGCCTACTAAGCCACATACTTTCTTGAGCTTGTTTGGAGCGGGAAAGATTACCTTTACACCATAGCGCTTGGCCACGTTGCTGAGACTGTGTGAAAGTCGATGCTTGTATGGCATCACCACCTTTTTCTTTTTTGCCTTATCGTCAGATGCCTTCTTTGGTATGTTACCTTTTACCCAGCGAATAAGTTTATCACATGTGAACCTGATTGCGCTGTCCAGATAACCTGATGCCTTTATTCTATTCACCTGTTCATGAAAGCTTTTCACCAATATCGTGGGTGCAAGATTTTACCAGGACTGAACGCAGACAAGAAAGAACAATTCCTTTTTTTACAACTTTCGAGTGGCCTGAGGCGCTATGTAGTAAGTGTTTGATTGATCTCGGGTGATAGCGCCAGAAAACATGACTGTGGTTGAAGGATAGCAGCACATCTAAAAACTGTAGTTCGTCTCCGGTTGGCAACTCAATCAAACCCTTACTACAGATACACGGGATGGTTTCAGCGCCATGTGGCGTTAACTGCCCCAGTGCCGACATAGTGTTGTGACCGTGTGACCGTACAACAGCCAAGTAGGCGACATTTCGTCTGACAAGGTGAAGTTAAGAAAAATAAAAAGAAATGACGTCCAGTAAGAAATGGCCCGAGGTGTTTTCCCACGCTTCGTTCGACTGTTCACCCTTCCCGTCGAGGGGTGCCCATTGTCAGCGAGGGACGATCGGAGTGACCCATCCGCAGACGTGCGGGAGAAAAAAGGAGCCTGAGGATTACGGCAATTGGAGGCCAGCACCGCAGGAAAGAGTTGAAAGCCCGACGATGCTGGCAGCCGTCTCCGTGGAGCCGCTCGTAGCACGTGTGCTTCTGAAAAGCCCCCCCCCCCCCCCCCCCCCGCCTCCCTGCACCGTCATGGCGGATCTTTACAGAAGAAGCGGAATTTGTTACCTCATCGCCGTACGGTCTACAAAACAACAAGTGACCACGCCCATTGAAATAATACTGGACCAGTCAGTGCATCAGACCATCAATGTCATGTGTTCGATTGGTTTTCGAAATGAGGGATGTGCCCTTGAATTGGTTGGTCAGCGTCTTCAGAAAGGGGCTGGACATAAGGGGATTTAAGGGCGGTGCAGAGCACGAAATGTCGCTCTGAGCCCCGGGTAAATGGTTTATCCAAACGTGTCTCCCTATGAACTTTGAGTCTCTTGCCATTTTGCTGTTCGTACCTTTTTCGTCATGTAAATAGGTTTTGTCAAAGTGCAGTTAAAGCCGCTTGTTTTCGTTTTACCCATTTCGAAACTTCAATCTTTCCTCAAACCGAAGTCTCTGCACGCTACCAAGTGAAAACAGGGTCAAGATAGAACCAGCGTCATGACAATAGGTTCTTCTTTCCTCTTGTTTTCTTCGTACGTATATGTGCTTGACTGAAAACTCAGAGGGATCAATGACAACCAATTTATAAGCAAGAAATATAACAAGGTATTTACAACCACTCTCGATGTATAAATTCTTCCACGGACCTATACCCGCGACTACTCGAGTTGCCTACTTAACTCAAATTAAGACAAGTTACCAAATTGCAATGGACAAACTTTCTGGCCGCCCCGGGTATACTCTCCGCGGCTACACGAGCGCGGGGATTTCCACATCAACGTTATGGCAGTTAAATAGCAAAATATTCCCCACCCTCTCCACACATAAAAGCAAAATGTGTAAACTATAGAGCTCCCCGTGACATCTCCGCCTGTCCGTGTCTGTCTTTTGTGTGCGGAACTCGCCATTAAAAACAGCCATGTACCCTTAGCCCAACAAGAAGTTTTAAACTTGGAGTCATCATTTTAGACTTTTCCAGTTCGTCAAAAGGGATGCAATTGTCCTATACGGTTTCGTAACATCCCGTAGCAAACGCTCAGATACTGACGGTGAGAACATCTTCGTTTCTCTGAACAGCGCGTACCATGCACGCAATAATGCACAGGCCTGACAGGGTGAATACGAGCCATCATCGAAAGAGGCCCGATGATAGCCGCCAACGTGAGAGCATCGACATCTCTGCATGCCGCTAAATGCCGCGCTCGATGGCCGGTGCGGTCGTTCAGCTCCCATGTCCTTGCCGTTCACTATGCTGTTGTTGTTGTGGCTGTAGGAAGAACGAAAATAAAATGCACGGGCCTGCTACTGGCTCTGTATCTGAGCCACCTCCGCTGCCCTTTTTTTTTTTTTTTTTTTTTTTTTACTGATTTATTTATAGGAAGGGAAAGGCGCGGTAACTGTCTCACTTGTTTCTCTGTGAACACCGCAACCGCGCCGTAAGGGAAGGGAGGAAGATGGGAATGAAAGTGGAAGAGAGAAAGAGGAGCCGTAGTGGAGGGCTACGGAGTAATTTCGACCACCTGGGGATCTTTAACGTGCGCTGACATCGCACAGCACACGACGCCTCTTCGTTTCGCCTCCATCGAAACGCAGCCGCCGAGGTCGGGTTCGAACCCGGGTACTCCGGCAGTAGTCGACACCTCCGCTGCCTCGTGCAGACAAAAGAGAAAATAAAGAAGAAGGAAAAGGAAGAGGGAAAGAAAGATGCGCGCCGCAACAGCCGTCGTCCACCACCGAAGTGGTAGCGGGTGCAATGACGGAGACACGCTGGAAGGACGCTGTACATTTCCGCACAACGAAAGATAAGGCCTGGTTTCTGTCTTACTCACGGAAAATCTCAAAATAAATAAAAACACGCACATGAATTAATAACATGGCGCACTGTACCTTAAAGACCTGTGTATACATGTGGTAAATGCACAGAGACGAGAAGATGATTCTCCAGGTAACTCGCCATTGACGCCATTGAATTTTGAAATTTAATATTGCTCCTTAAAAATCAATAATCGAATGTTGGCGACTTATTGTCGTGTATCAATCGCACGATTGCCAAGAACCAACAATTACACGTGAATTCTGACTTGCTGCAGAACCCCAGCACAGACCGCACTGACGTATCTCCGTAGGTTTTATGATGCTAGTTTATAAACAGTTCAAAAAATTCTCCCTCTATACGGCCGCTCAGGAAGGTTGGAGAGAAAGCGGCGGTCAAACGCTCCGTGTTTCGGCCGCAGGTCCTTTCACGCAGCTATAAACCCAGTTATTCAACCCCCAAGTTGACGCCGCCACACCTGTCCGATGCCCCCGTTGCGTGGCTGCCATGGGGACACATTGGTCTTTCTAAGGGCCGCATGGGGTTTCTGTTAGCCCCCTCAAAAGCGTTCTTTCCTTGCCGGCAAAGAGGGTCACCATAGTCGATGGGGAGAGCACAATGAATCCGGTGCCATGGGTGGGCAAGCCCGCACCTATGAAATGGCGCTGGGAAGGCAGTGGCACAGCCCAAATCTCTTACATACTGATACAATAAAGCAGCGCGAAACAGGTGCGCTGTTTTATTGTATGTCAAGATGTACCAACATGGCCAGGCTAAATACACTCTTGGCGCTTACGTATGCGACTTAAAAACACGAAAAAAAAAAAAAAAAGCTAACTCGAGGTAGAAGGAGGCCCTCACGAATAAATTTGTGAAAATGATTACCTTATTCTTGTCTATTGGTGATTAGATACAATGCAGACACGGCTTCGACCATATGTCATGGCTATATATATATATATATATATATACACACGGCTTTCAATCCCGATGTCAGGTTTTGTAGCTTATCTCCACCTCTGAGATGTACCCAATTTCACCTATATATATATATATATATATATATATATATATATATATATATATATACATATATATATATATATATATGAAGGAAAGAAGCCAACAGTCGGCGAGGCCAAGGAAAGCGTTGGGGATGTTACTTTATGTCTTTTGTTTTTTAATGTCACAGAAATTGGTAATGTAATCTTGTTTAGGGGAAAGACAATTAAACACAAAGTCGAAGAAAAAACAACGTGCCGATGGTGGGAACCGAACCCACGACCTCCGAATATATATAAAGACAAACTACAATCCCCAATGCCTTGGCCTCGCCGACTGTTGGCTTCTTTCCTTTATATATATATATATATATATATATATATATATATATATATATATATATATATATATATATATATATATATATATATATATATACGATTTTTTTGTCTCCTTCTTTACCCACTGCGCGCCACAACAAGGAAATCCCCGATCTCGGGATCTCGGAATATATATATATATATATATATATATATAGGTGAAATTGGGTACATCTCAGAGGTGGAGATAAGCTACAAAACCTGACATCGGGATTGAAAGCCGTCGAATACGAGAAGCTAGATTTTTTTATGTCTCCTTCTTTACTCACTGCGCGCCACGACAAGGAAATCCCCTAGTCTCGTGATCTCGGAAATTTAAGTACATTTACTTTTTACAATGTTTCGCTGAAAAACTTCTCAAACATAGAGAATTGGCCTCAAACAGTGGATTAAATTTGATTGCTTTTCTACTGCATGGTACCGCTAATAGCGTGTTTGCTTGCAGGAAAGCACCTACGCGATAAAGCGCAGCAGGAGAAAGGACCATAGTCACGAAAAGTTACACGTAAGACTCAGTAAGCGGCCAATAGCGCACATCGGCAAAGATGATACGAATGAAGAAGAAATCAAGTTGTTGCCATGTCCCGCTGCTCCGGAAGACAGTTTTAAATTCACATGGCCAGCACAAGTCTTGACCAGGCCTCGCGGGCCTCGTGTTTAGTGCCCATTTTTAGATGTGCCATTCGGAAGCAGAAATGCTCTCGCATGTCATTGTTCCTCATGTAACCTTATATACCTATATGCATCGCTTATGCACCTACACTGTCTGCGCCGCCATTGTATATATATATATATATATATATATATATATATATATATATATATATATATATATATATATATATATATATATATATATATATATATATATATAGCGATCGAACAATGCGAAGTTAAAATTAGACGGCAGCCTGCCGTTTTCAGGTAAGCGTGGCCTATACCTTCTTAAAAGCTCGGGAAACCAAATGTTTTCGTCGTGATTTATTCTTCTTAACTTTGATGCGTTAGACAATGGTACACGTGAATCACACTGTAAAGATTGCGTATGGCCACTAAATAATTTATGATAAAATTTCTTTTGGTGCTGTTTCGGTTTCATCAACCGAACGATGAACTGCAATAAAAATTCTGGTACTCTTGAAGCTGGCTGATTGGAGCGTTTCAGTAAAATAAAACTCAATTGGCAAGGATTGTATAGAAGCGATCATTTATGCGGAACGTGAACTCTGTCACAAGTTTAAATTAGGGCAGTTTGTCCGTCGCCCTATAAGCCAGCGGGCTACGGAACGTGTGTGCTCTCCAGAGCCTGCTTTTCAAAAGCCCGCTCTGAAGTACAACTGCGGTTCCAGAGTAACGTTGTCAGATAGTGCGCTCCTACGGGGCGTATAGTGTATCGGAGCTGGTCTTTAGGATCCAGAGCCGAAATGGTAACAAAACGTTCCCACGGAGACGTACGGTGTTTAGGCCAAGTTGATCCGTTTTCCATTCGAGAGAACAAAACTAGAACAAAGCATGTGGAGCCGGTTCGTCGGAGTAAGTGCTTGTTGTTGTTGTTCTTGTGGCTGTAGGAGGAAGGTTGGTTGGTTGGTTTGTGGGGTTTAATGTCCCAAAGCGACTAAGGATATGAGAGAAGCGGTAGTGGAGGACTCCGGAAATTTCGGCCAACTGGGATTCTTTAACGTGCACTGACATCGCACAGCACACGGACATCACTCCGTTTCGCCTCCATCGAAAGGCAACCGCCGAGGTCGGGTTCGAACCCGGGTACTCCGGCACAGTAGTCGGGCGTCTTACCACTGCACCACCCCGGCGGGGTGTAGGAAGAAGGAAAAAAAAATGCACGGGCCTGCTACTGGCTCCGTAGCTGAGCCACATCCGCTGTCTCGTGCGGACAGAAGAGAAAATAGGAAAGAAAGGAAGAAGAGGGAGAGAAAGACGCGCGCCGCAACAATGGCCGTCGTCCACCACCACCGAAGCGGTGGCGGGTGCAATGACGGTCTACAACAGATAAAAATTCGGTGGCTGGCTAGCCCCCGCCGCGAGCGGCGTTGGCCCACCGTTCCAACCCCGTAGGATCGGGAACTGCCACCAAGATTGCCAAATGGTAAACAAACGCACCATGCGAAAACGTACAGGTGCGTCACCGCTGCTTGCGGCGAGGGCTAGCCTGGCACCGAATTTTTTTTATCTGTTCTAGGCCGTCATTGCACACGCCACCGCTGGTGGTGGACGACGGCTGTTGTTGCGGCGCGCGTCTTTCTTTCCCCTCTTCCTTTTCTTTCTTATCTATATTCTCTTCTATCTGCACGAGGCAGCGGAGGTGGCTCAGCTACAGAGCCAGTAGCAGGCCCGTGCATTTTCTTTTCCTTCTTCCTACAGCCACAACAACAACAACAACAAGGAGGTGCCCAGCGTTCTCTCGCACGGCGGCTGCTGTTGCTGCTGCTACTTAGGCAGAGCTTTAAATAGAGCAGACAAAAAAATTAAAGAGCCCTGCAAAATCTGCATTGGAGTAATGCGAAAGCACGGATGCTGCTGTTGGTTGCTTCTAGTTGCTTAATTCACTTCTTGCTTACTCATTTTAGTCTTTGGTACTTTCGAATTGGGCTCCAATCATGCCCTTTTTCAGCTCTACTTCCGGTTGCGTGACGTCACATTCTTGATGGCATATCCACCACGGCACCCCTTTCTCTCTTTCCACTTTCTTTCCCACCTTCCTCTCTTCCCTTACGGCGTGGTTCAGGTGTCCAGGCCCCGCCGCGGTGGTGCAGTGGTAAGACGCCCCGCCCCACTGCTGTGCCGGAGTACCCGGGTTCGAACCCGACCTCGGCGGCTGCGTTTCGATGGAGGTGAAACGAAGAGGCGTCCGTGTGCTGTGCGATGTCAGCGCACGTTAAAGATCCCCAGGTTGTCGAAATTACTCCGAAGCCCTCCACTACAGCTCCTCTTTCTCTCTTTCCACTTTCACTCCCACCTTCCTCCCTTCCCTTACGGCGCGGTTGAGGTGTCCACAGAAAACAAGTGAGACAGTTACCGCGCCTTTCCCTTCCTATAAATCAATCAGTTCAGGTGTCCACAGAACGTGTGACAGATAGTGCGCCTTGCCTTTTTTGTGAACCAGTTATTCTAATTAATTACCTAATTAGCTTATTGGTATATTTATTTATTTTTTTTGCAGCAACATAACGTCACCCTCTGTCGATTGACACCACTCATTAACCTCTACCACTTCTCAGTTACTCACAACTGCTGCGGACACGATTTTTCGGATACGTTCTGCGGACACGATCTGCGGACACGGTCTGCGGACGTGGTCTGCGGACACGGTCTGCAGACAGAAATCTGTGAACATAGCGAAGTAATGCTTTCGCATTAATAAGGATAAGGGCTCGTGGTGACAACATAACAAAAAGCCAACGTCTCTGAAACAGAGGAACGAGTATACACAGATGATGTCTCATGGAAAGCGCGCCGCCCGTGGAGCTGTGCGGTGCGGCCCACCGGCTCCAATATTGAAGTTCGGCCTTACTCCGAAAAAAGCACGTGACACCATCGCGAGTTCGCTTCACGACTAGATTTGTTTTCCGACTAACATGAGCTATGCCCTGATGGGGCTGGTGCAGGTGGGTCACCGCTGCTTGCGGCGGGGGCTGGCCTGGCACCGAATTTTTATCTGTTGTAGGCCGTCATTGCACACGCCACCGCTGGTGGTGGACGACGGCTGTTGTTGCGGCGCGCGTCTTTCTTTCCCTCTTGCCTTTCTTTCTTCTCTATATTCTGTTCTATCTGCACGAGGCAGCGGAGGTGGCTCAGCTACAGAGCCAGTAGCAGGCCCGTGCATTTCCTTTTCCTTCTTCCTACAGCCACAACAACAACAACAACAACATGAGCTAAAGGTAATCGTACTCAGGTTTTAGACGTTCTTTGTGGAAATGAAAATGGCCATCGCTCTCTTCAAGAGCGAGTTGCTGCACAACCTACGGTCTCTTTCATCATAAAGTGCACATCATTTTTTCTTAATTCTCAGGAAAAGCGGCTGGTATTTATTAGGCGTCGTACCCTTGCAGTAGCTCTCTCGAAGTCATCCTGAAGGGCTGGCTGCCCGTGTGGCCGCTCAGGCAGAATCGAACCAACGGTGCTTTTCATTTTTTTCCACGAATCAAGGGAAGGTGTGGCCTGAAAACAAAACTTTTGATCGATTTTACTTTTTATATTGTTATTTATTGGTTTTGCATGACCGTGTTTGTATTTACTATTTATATTATTTTCTTTCCCCCAGCTATTCGTGAGTGAAAGGCAACATTATCTCAGTGCAGACCGCTCAAGAATATAAGTCCGAGAGCCCTGGCGTATATATAGGGGCATGGTTCTGCTTTATTTGGGGACTTACCGATAGGAAAGGAGTAATGTTACTACTTTTCGCTAGAAAATGTAAAAATAACTACATGTTATTGATGGGATCAAAACACACGACCTTCGTAAACGTCGCATATGCTCCAAACGGACTGCGGAGTCGGCTCTCCAGTGTATACACTTTCGGAGATATTTACGTTGCATTCAGCTACAAGTCGTGCATATATATGCCTTGGATTCGCGGAGAGCGGACGCGGACAAGATGGGATGCCGGGAAAAAATAACCTTGGCAAAATATTATCTTTCTGCAAACAGCTAACTCTGCGAGCAGCTTCGCGTTGCCCCATAGTCATGTGATGCGGCCGAGTGCCAGCCATTCATCCGCGCGATCACGTCTGAGAAGTACCTCGTCCTTGGAACGTGGCGGACCCGACAAAAGAGGGCGTCTCCATTGCGCCTACGCGCACAGCATGCGTCTTGCGAATGCGTTTGTTCCATGCACTTGGCAGCGACGTCGAAATAAGAAGCAGAGTTATTAAACACAGCCATGCACCTGTGCACTCGGCTTGTCGCACGACCCGTTTGCAAAAGGGTTCGCGGAAGTCGCTGTTCGTGTGCAGGGACGAACGCAGAACGACGTGACGTCGGCGTCACGCCTGCCAGAGCTTGCTTCCCCCAACACAAATGGGAGCTTAATATACGCATGTTATAAGCGCGTCGCCTTGGTCATCATAGTCGGCAGTAGCTTCGCTCCAGCACAAAGGAGCCTCATCGTGGACTTCTCATCCTGCGAACTGCGCTATGATGTGACCCACCCTGTCACCAGAAACCATCTGTCTTCACCTGATTCTGCCTGCACCTGCCAACATTTTCACGCCTGCTTCATTGTAGAGATTTGCATCCTCTCGTATAGTCCATATCATTACACTTATAGCGACCACTGATAGCGTTAAAGGCCTAAACATTTTGCGTTGGGACTGTGAGCAAGCGTCCGTGTGCTGTGCGATGCCAGTGCACGTTAAAGAACCCCAGGTGGTCGAAATTTCCGGAGTCACTCCACTACGGCCTCTCATTGCCTGAGTCGTTTTGGGACGTTGAACCCCCAAACCAAGACAGTATTTATTCTTTCCAAAGCCATCATTTCGCCGTCCCAAATTTAATATCACTCAGTTTCGTAAGCCTCACATTTGTGCCTGGCAGGTGATCAAGCGCTGTCAATATACATCCGTAACCTATACATACCTCTTGAGAGATTCCGGTAAATAGGTAACTACGGCTTGAGAATACGCGCTCCACTTCTTATTCATCTATAGCTATTGCACTCTCGTGGCCTGCGCAGGCTGCATGCACTTGAACTTGGCACATATTCTCGTATACAACTTTCAATACCTGGCGGATTGCGCGTGCATATAGTGAATGGCAATTACCAGGTTCGAGTGCCGCCTGTGGCGTCATTTTCTGCGTTACTTGAACTTGGCGCACATATTCTAGCGAATCACCCGGCACAGTGCACACGGCTGCAGCTTGCGAACAAACAAATAGACATCCCATATATTTGCCAGCCTCAGTATTTGTGAGTTCAACAGCAATCACGTAGCGTGTGATAAAAAAAAAAAAAAAAAAGTAGCGTTTCACTGCGATGCTCGCCTTGGCACTCCTCCCGATCAGATGTTTTTCACTCCCGCAGATGAGAGCAATTTTTGTGATAATGCCGCGATAAAAATTCTGGAGGACGCTTCGGACCACTAAAGTCAATGAGGCGGAAGCCTTTGTTTGAAACGCTGCTGATTCCATGCTTTAAGTTGCGCCAGCTTCTGCATGCCGTGGGGTGCGGCTTTCGCATAAGGGCAATGAAAAGCTCAGCCTCCATTGGAACGAAGAGGCGTCGGGAAGCCGTCATTGCAGACGCCACCGTTTCGGTGGCGGATGCCGCGGTGGTACAAGACGCCCGACTACTGTGCCGGAGTGCCCGGGTTCGATCCCGACCTCGGCTGCTGCGTTTCGATGGAGGCGAAACGAAGAGACATCCGTGTGCTGTGCGATGTCAGAGCACGTTAAAAATCCCCAGGTGGTCGAAATTACTCCGCAGCCCTCCACTACGGCTCCTCTTTCTCTTTTTATCCCTTCATTCCCCCTTCCTCTCTCCCTCTACGGCGCGGTTTAGGTGCCTACAGAACGTGTGACAGATACTGCGCCTTTTTTTTCCTGTGAAACAGTTATTAATAAAGGCGCAGCACGTTGGATCGAACGCCCGGCGGGGTTAGCCTCGTAATATGCCTGAATCGCCTGGTTAAGCCATCAGTCATGACCGAATGTGACGTCATGATGACTTCAGTTTCTGTGATTAGATATGACCGGATGCGATGTCATGACGGCGTCACATCTGGTCATGACGTCACGTCCGGTCATGGCCAATGAAGTCACCAGCGCAATCTCGCGGTATCCCGCGGAAGAAACAGTGTGACACTTTTCACAGACGCATGCAAGCTCGGACGAACACTTTTGAGCCTATAAAGGCCTTCGCCTTAAAATCGTTGATTCCCACCAAGTCCCGTAGCGCTGTGGACGGCAGCAAGCGGTCTTATGGGAAAAGTGCATTTTGTTTTCGAGTTTGCTTCAAAGACGCATCGTCACAGAACCTTTGACATTACATGTTTCAATGGCATAGTGATGGCGATCGTATTATTTTACCCGCCGTGGTTGTGCAGCAATTATGGCTTTGGACTGCAGTGCCCGATTATGCGAGATCGAATGACCGTAGCCTCGGCGGCCGCTTTTCTATGTACGCGAAAAGCGAGGCGCCCGTGTGCTGTGCGATGTCAATGCACGTTAAAGAATAACAATAAGGGGTTCATAGGAAGGGAAAGGCGCAGTATCTGTCACACTTGTAGCTGTGGACACCTGAACCGCACCGTAAGGGAAAGAAGGAAGGTGGGAGTAAAAGTGGATAGAGAGAAAGGTGAGCCGTAGTGGAGGGCTACGCAGTAATTTCGACCACCTGGGGATCTTTAACGTGCGCTGACATCGCACAGCACACGGACGCCTCTTCGTTTCGCCTCCATCGAAACGCAGCCGCCGAGGTCGCGTTCGAACCCGGGTACTCCGGCGCAGTAGTCGGGCGTCTTACCACTGCACCACCCCGGCGGGTTAAGTTAAAGAACCCCAGTTGGTCGAAATTCCCGGAGTCCTCCTCCGCTACGACGACTATCATAGCCTGGCTCGCTTTGGGACTTTAAACCCCATAAACCAAATCAAAACCTAACCGTATTCTTTTGTATACCACAGAGCATCGCTTATTTAAATAAGGAAATAAAAGGATATCTGGCGGACAGGGCGAGTCGGCAGTGCAATTTTCTAAAGCGCTTGCAAGCAGCTAGATTGGAGAGAGACGAAGACCAAGCGTTAACTTAGAGCTGTGACGCAGGATGGCGCCACCATCGCGAAAGCTTCAATGCTATGCATGTAAACAGTGCCTTATCGCCGCGGCCGCTGCACTGCTTGCTTCGCTGCCACTCAGTCGTACTCGCAGCCATGTTAACGTAGCCAATTTCGACGCGTAAGAACCAACTAAACAAAGTTTAGACCTAACTGAACCAAGTACTTTTTCTGAAGCGTAAAAACACGTCGTGTTGCGCCTTATATGTTGCTTGAGTGTGTTGGTGATTTAGAGCTACTACAGGACCGGACATGATGGCGGCAAATCTCGAAATTGAGCATTTAGATGCACATGGCAGGGCATGCCGAATAACAGGATAAAGTGTGGGACAACAAATGCGGCCAGGAGCTGACAATCTTGCTCAGGTGAAAGGGTGCGATTAATACGGAGCCCATCGCTCTCGTTCAACGAGGTACACACGGTCAGTAGCGACGTGTTCGTCCTATCAGGCTAGAATTTAATTTACGGCCAGCGTGCCCTTGAAGTGACGTGAACAACCCCGTTGCAGCTTTTTTTCCCGGCGCATGTCTCCACACGTCTGCGAACTGGCGAGCGTGGGAAAGTGTGTGCGGCCACGTATCGATAGATACCATTCGTTTCCGCGTCACCCCGCTGCTGTCTCAGTAACCTCATACCCCCTCTCCCTTTCCTGTTTTACTAACTCGCGCACGAAGGCCAAAGTGGCGTCCCTCTTTCACCACCTCTGACCCGGGAGAGTACGCAATGTCGACATTGACGTCACGTCGCCGCGAGGTATAACTCGCGTCCACCCCTCAACAACGAAAATACAGGAACCGAGCTAGCTTTTTATTTCTTTTTTCTTTTTGTCGTTGTCACGGAGGAAAAGGATTGGGCACTAATTAGTGGTCGGCTGCGCCAACCGTCGATTGACGCTGCCCTCAGCCCCTCTCGCTGTTCGCGCCCGCTTTTTCATGGCCGTGGGAAAGCGGAGGCGCCTTCGGGCGCCTTCCGACTTGCGCTGTGGGGAGTGGCTCGCTTGTCCCAAGCGGCCAATCGGTATTGAGTCAATTTATTACCTCCGGGCCTGATTTTCAGAAACGCCCGGCTATCTGACAGTTGCAGTATAGGTACCAGTGCGGACAAGAGTAAACGGAGCACGCTATTTCCTTCTAAAACGTTTCACGCATTGCATAATTGCCCGCCGGGGTAGGGCAGTGGTAAGACGCCCGACTACTGTGCCGGAGTTCCCGGGTTTGAACCCGACCACGGCGGCTGCGTTTCGATGGAGGCGAAACGAAGTGGCGTTCGTGTGTTGTGCGATGTCAGCGCACGTTAAAGATCCCCAGCTGGTCGAAATTACTCCGTAGCCCTCCACTACGTCTCCCCTTTCTCTCTTTCCACTTTCACTCCCACCTTCCTTCCTTCCCTCACGGCGCGGTTCAGGTGTCCACAGAGCAAGTGTGACAGATACTGCACCTTTCCCTTCCTGTGAACCAATTTGCGATGTCAGCGCACGTTAAAGATCCCCAGCTGGTCGAAATTACTCCGTAGCCCTCCACTACGTCTCCCCTTTCTCTCTTTCCACTTTCACTCCCACCTTCCTTCCTTCCCTCACGGCGCGGTTCAGGTGTCCACAGAGCAAGTGTGACAGATACTGCACCTTTCACTTCTTGTGAACCAATTATTATTATTATTATTATTATTATTATTATTATTATTATTATTATTATTATTATTATTATTATTATTATTATTATTATTGCATAATTGAAACTGGCAAATCGTGGCATATGTGAACCGGTAGTATAGACGCCAGGACCCTTTCGCATAGACAAATATTGTTTTCTTATCTCCAGTGCAGGAGGCGCGATTTTAATTTGAAGGGAAAAGCATGCTTCGCTTACTTCACTTATACTCAGCTCTGGAATACCGCTGCACAGAAAATTTCAGGCAGGCTCTCCGTTTTCAGCATTTTTATCTAAATAGAATGAGGAAAGTTGAGAGGCCCGTTGATTCTCCTTTTCTCAGAGTAGGTGAACGAGAAAAGACCTTCGAAGTCCATCCTTATGTTCGTATAACAAGTTTCATGCATCTAAATAGATAGAAACAACCGGCGTTGAACCACGCTTACACGATTCCGACTTTTGAAAGTACTATTTAGCATTGATCGGCATGGTTCTGCTGGCAGAGAGTTTGACAGACGTCTTTATACTACGCAACATGCACAATTGGAGGTATATACGTCGTCGGTTCAACTCGGTATCTCAAACTGGAGTCTCCAACTTCTTTCGCTAGCGGATGCTGTAAGTGAGAGCCTAATGGTTCGACACCACACTGAACGCTGTCGGAACAACGACTGAGTGACCATTTCGATGCAAAAGAGGCGGATGGCGTACGAGGAATTGGCGCCACAGAAATGGCGCCACAGTAGAGAGGAGGGGTCCTGCATCAGGGGTATCTGTTGTGCATGCCGTCGTCCCAATCGCCGCCTCGCCGAGCAGCACGACTAATTGGCCCATTATTGGCACTGTATTGGCAACGACCGGCCGGATATAGGACCAGTTAATTGCCAGCATAGTGCCATATGCAATGCTTTGTGCTGCCTGGGATCGCAAGGTGGCTCCACAACAGCTGGTGACACAGTTGCTTTTGTAACCACCGAGGCACAAGAGAGACTTTTTTCTCGGCTCTGACAATCGTTTGAGCATTTTGGCTCTGAAAATGTCGACTCGCCCTAGTGAAAAACACCATAGTTACAATAACCTCATACAGATTTCTCATATTAAACTCATAATAATCTCATTAATTCTCATATATTTCTCATATGACGAATGAGTTTAGTATGAAATTATATGAGATTTGTATGAGATTAGTATGAGTTTATGAGAAATTATATGAGGTTATTGTGCCTCATAGAGTTTTTTCACTAGGGCGGTTCAAAATACGAATAAAATAAGTAGCGCACAATCTATGATATACTTTCTGCACGGTTTTTTAATTTTGTGTAACCTTGCTCATCACTACGGGTCTCTCTCTGTTCGAGGCCTTTTGACACAGTGGTGACGCGGGGATCATGGAACAGGGCAAACGCTGCCAAGGCTAGCGCTTTCGCGATGGGTCTAACGATGTGCGACTTTCACGACTGGTGTGCGCACTCGGGGCAATCGTGCTACACCTATGGAGAGAGGAGGCATGCTTGAATGCAGGGACCTTGAATGGGTGCATTCATTTATATATGACGAACGTATTATGAATCGTGTTTACGCCTTCTGCTTTTGTCGTTTTCTTGCACTTTACGGAGATTATTATATAGGTTAAATGTATCTGCAAATTATCTGCGATCAAAGGGAGTCGACAGCCACAGGCACCAAAGAAATCATTATGGTTTTTCTTTTTGCGAATCAACGCGAAATAATAATAAAGTAATCATGAAGATAAGTAATTAAAAACTTTAAGAAGGAAAAAGCTACCACATGCAGCTGGCGGAATCCGAACATGTGACCTTCGAATTTTATGCCCGGTCCTCTATACCGTCTGAGCTACGGTGACTGTCGTTCAGTCTTCTACGCCCTCACGTATATGTGTCACTCGCAATCTATTTTTCAGAGCGTTCACCAGCGCCACCTTCTCCATAGCAGCGGACTTGGAACGTACTCTGTTACTCTGTCAAGTGGAACGCTATCGAACGGATAGGGTAGGGTTGATAGTTGTGCGTCTATTCCTGGTGCAAGATTCAAGTGCAGAGGAAAATGACGGGGTTGTTGGGAGACACGTATACGAAAAGAGCATATAACCACTTGGGTACCAGGGAAAACTGTTTTTCTGGCATTAGTTAATGTGTAACAATAAAGTAAACATGGAGATAATTGACTAGAAAAAAAAAATACAACCATGTCTCACTGGTAGGACCCGAGCCAGCGACCTCCGAATTACTGCGATAAAAGGAGCCTGTAACACTGTTCTTCCTTTCTCCTTATTAGCCATCAAAAACCAAGGCTGTGCTCGCACGCATTTAAGCCGGGAAGCCGGGCTCATTTTTAAATTTATATGAATGTTCGCGTGAATTACTCATTTGGGGCTTGCTTCCTGGCCCTTCGGGGCGGGATCCAACAGATTTCGCCGATTGTGGCGGAGGCCGCTCCTACGGGGGCATCAGGTGCTGAATACGTTGTGGTTATCGTCACTTTAGTGGACTTCTTCCTTCTTCCTTCAATGTTTTCTCTTACGCATCTTTTAAGCCTCATCCGCTAGCACATGGAAGAGGTGGTATGTGTCAGCCCGTTGAATTTTATTTTCATTCTTCCTTCAGTCGCAACAACAGCAGCATTACTCACTAGCCCAACACTTCCCACCACTGCAATGATATTTGCCGCGTTATTTCATCTTGACATATGGCTCCGCCTGTCTCGAGAATCTGACCTCCTTGAGAATCCTTCGTTTAATATAAGAATAGAGATCGACTGTGCGGACAAATTAGCATCAGGGTCTTCTGAAACCGCCTTCATGCATGCATGGACTGTAAAGCTAGGTTCTTTACGATGATATCCGAAAAAGAAAAAAAAAAAGAGAAAAGACGAACGCTTTCAGTACTGCTATACATACGCTCTTTAGCCTCCTGTTCCAGGAGGTTTTCTCAACAGTGTTTTCGCAGTGCTGTTTTTTCCGCATGCGACACTGTTCTGCCCGCACTCTACTTCGGACCTTGCGCAGTGTTTTGTCGTTACTTCAACCGTCTGTGACATTTTCAGCAGTGCTTGTTTTTTGTCTTTTTTTTATGATACATAATAATATTTCGCAGGCATGAAAGGTTACAAGGCACACAGCCGTATGCCTAACGACAATATTGATTCTAGTGCATGCTTATAGGCGATGCACGAGTTGCGGACGTCAGGAATCGATGTAATAACTTAGGTCAATTTAATTATTGCGAATATTTTTGCTGCATAATACCAGTTTCCTGGTCAGTAATTTAACATTAAAATTTATTGCTTACGAGCATTAATTACGTGGTAAATTTAATTATTTACTTCAAAAAGTGATGAATTAAAATGCTCTTTGTAATGCAGGGCGGGGTAAATTTTTGTGTGAACACTTTCATTTTTTCCTCAAGGTACACTGAACTAACACACTATCGCTCATAGGATTTGACACTTCTTAGTAATTAAGCGTCTAAAACTATGAAGCAGCACTTTAAAAGCATTAGTCTTGAAAAAGTTCCTGCGATCTGATATTACCACTTCTCCTAAGCCTATAATGAGCTATGTAGTTTGATTACATTTGCATGAAACGTAATTTACCGAGTTATTTATGACCTTTATTACGGTCTGTAGAAGGGGGAAGAGGAGGGGTGACTGTCGCCGTGCCGCCCCCGGGGGCCGGAGCCGTGAAAGTGTGCCGCGCAGCAACCAACTTAGGGCCTCGGGCACCGGTAGCGCAGCTCCGAGGACAGTGCAAGGCAGATCAGTGGAGTCAGTAGTTGCATGCAGCGCTTACCAAGCCACACTGACCCCTCACGCACCCTTGCGGCCGCCATTCACCTGGCTTCGTTGCCTACGTGGTTTGTTGTTGCCACAATTTAGTCGATTCTTTCGTACACGGACAAACCGACGCGAGGTACGGAACAACGAAGAAAACAAAAACATAAGGAAGGCCGATAGACGACTGCGTGCATTCATGCGTGCTTTTCCATAGTCATAATATTTATTTATTCTACACTAGCCCTAAGGCCCTCAAGCAACGGCATTATATAGGGGAAGCACATGAACACATGCGTATCAGAAATAGAGCATAAACACGTGAGCAATTGACAATCGCAGAACAAACTTGATACCCCCCTCCCCCCCCCCAAAAAAAAATGAACAAAACATAACAAAAAGTAATATTAAATCTTCTAGCACACTGTCTTGATGAAAAATTTTGAAACGATAGTAAGTGATCTTCAATAGCGATGTGTGATGGCAGGATATTGCAGTCTATTATTTTGCGCGGAATGAACAATCTTGAATAAAAATGTGTCATTTCTTGACTAATTTTCATGCTTCCTTCAAATTTTTGAATTTTTATACAAATTCATAATGCTTCAGTATTATTCGAAACCAATCCAGCGTTTTCAAAAGCCTGTCCAGTGATCGTTCCATCTGGCTAAATGCAGGAATTCCTTCTCTTTGTTGGGCCTCTACCCGAGCCTGAACATTCAACCGTGGCTGGTATGCGCTATATAGGCCAGCAGCAGCAACAAAACCAAAGGAATTCAGTGGCTTTACACGAAGTTGTGTTTGCTCTTCTCAGCTCGTGATGCATCGTTAATACGCCGTTTCTACTCTAGAAAAAGGTGGCGAATATATTGAGCACCTTTTTCTGCGTTCAAAAACGGGCTTGTCATTGATAGGCACCTTCACAAACACGCGGACCCTGCACTATCAGCATCGTGTAGCAAGCAAAAGCATGTCAAATATGCGTGTATAGTGTCTGTCGTCCCTATGCAGTAGAGCGGAACCGGAGCTTACAGGAGCTGGGGATTGCGTGCATTGCCGGCCCTGGAGGAAAGTGTGCGACCACCTCCGTTTATTTTTGGAACGCCACTGAACGCACGCATGAGGATACGTGTTGCGTTTAGCGAGAGAAGTACGGCCGCCCGAAAAATATATGTCATTGCCCCGAAAGTCTGGATTAAATGTCTTGGCCTTCGCATGCTCGTGGTTAACGACGATTTACTACACAGCAAAGTGCAAATTGGCCGAGGAAACGTGGCGGTGCCCGGAAAGATTGCCGAAAGTTGCGGAAGCTCTGTTTATCGTAAGTCGGCAACGGCGCAGGCTGCCGCGCATGAAGGGCGCTTCCTCGTGCCTTCTCTGGTGAGCAACGCAGGCTAGTGCCGTGAAGGATGCACCCCGGTACGGGAAGGTGGCCTGGTCATAGCAATAGAAGCCTCACGCGTAGGACATAGCCGTGCATGAAAAAAAAAAAAAAAGAAAGAAGACGTCCGAGGTTCGAGGTGCATTCGTACGAAGTTTACAGTCACCACTAAGGTACACAAAACTCGCCATCCTCGCACCACCAGAGAGAGTTTTCATCACTGGCTCGCGCGTCGCCTTATTCGCCAGAGCGGGGACGGTCCAGGGTTGAAAGTGCTGCGCGCAACAGAACGCAAGGCATCGCACGCACGACGCAACGGCGTCGCCGCCGGCGCGTACCGTGGGAAAATGGCGCCGGGGAAGTTCTCACGCCCCTGGACCACTCACTGGCAGCGGCATCGGGGGAGAGAGCGAGCGAGAGAGAGGCGAGAGAGAGAGCAACAAGTACACCCTTCCTCCCCGGCTCCCTCCAGTAGAGCTTTGCGCGCGTGCGGGACAGAGTGAGTGACGTCATGAGGTCGTCGCGTGCCACGGCTACCAGGGGCAGCGTGCCCCATGGTGGCGCGGTTCTTGCAGCGCCGGAAGAGACTGAAAGGAGAGCTGCTCTGCACCCCGCACGTTGCTGTGAATGAGTGGTTAAGTGAAAATGCAACATTGTAATTATTTGTTAGGTTGTAGGTAATTGCTTCCGAAATTACTTTGACTCAAAAAGCGGCACTTCCGTTCGAGCCGGCGAGGAGCGGGTTGAAAATCCTAGACGCCCACTTTAAAGCTCCAATGAAATGCTTGTGGGAGCTGCCACCACTGCACAAACGGAGCAGGCGGGGGCTTAATTTTTCAGTCTTTCGTAGGCCAGTTCCCGATTTAGCGAATGAACTTCTTGTATATGAGAAGAAAAAAGTTAAATATTTTGCCCAATGTAATTTAGTTATCTTTAGAGTTGCATATGGGGAATATAATTCCATCAAATACGTGCAGGGTATGTAGGAACATTGCCTTAAATTTTACTTGTCAAAAGTTGCTTTCCATTAATTCTGCGGTCCTCTTGTCTTTTCGGAGTTCGATGCCATGAACTTTAAATGAGAGCATCGTTCGAATATTGCGGTTTGTCGACATCACATTTACTGTTAAGCTATGGAATGGTCCGACCCATTTGGTGATAGAGCGTAGTTTCAAGCCACGTACAGGTGCGGACATAAGTAAATTGAACACGCATTTTCGTTCAAACTATAATCACGTCTTATGCATTGGACATAATAAATCAATATATATCCAAGCAAAAGCCCACTGGCATCTATTACTTGTTTGCGCATACCAATATATGCCAGTTTCAATTGTAGAAAGCGTGGGAAATTTTAGAAGGAAATAGCCCGCTCCGTTTACTTTTGTCCACACCGGTACATCACGGCCTTTCGTCCCCTGGTCCCTGCTGAAGCTTGACTGAACAATGCGTACCGCGCTCATCAACATTTCGGCGTGTCGAAGAGGACTGTACACCGTTTTATTAGTGAGTTAGCAGTACTGCTCTCTTTTGGGTAGAGCAATCTCCAACTTGTGACTTTAGCCGATCTTAGCTGGTCGGTGTGGGTTTAAGGCAGAAGGCTTAGCAAATTGGCGGTTGGTTTGTGAACATATATAGCAAAGACGAAGAGAGAGAAGACTCCAGGAGCGCCAGAGATTAACCGAGTTTATTTATAGATTATAAAAATGGTGAAGCAAATGATAAGTGCCGGGCACGTTTCGGTGGCTGGCCATCGCACATGCGGTTTTGTTATGCATTTTTCTGCTTTGTTCGAGATTGTCATGATGATTTTGATATTGTCTCGGAAGTTCTTAGCCATATTTGAAAACAGCGAACAGAATCTTTTTGGACGATCGTCCAGTGCGCTTGTTGCTGCTGGCGACACCACTAAACTGTTCGTTCCCTTCTTGGCACAAGTCAGGACAACAAAGAGTTTTTTTTTTTCTTTTTTTTTTTTTAAAGAAATATTTCGCTGTCTTCCTGCTTGCCGGACAGCCGTCATCACACCGTGACAATATTGATTCCAGCTGTTCGATTCGACCAATGGAAGGGTGGTTGAGTTCAATTAACATGTGAGGCTGACAATGAGCTTGCATGTTCGCGTACGATCTGCTCCAAAAGTTTGCAGTCCACCGTGTCGTTCATTCAAACGATGCGGTGCGACTTCATTAATTAAATGCAATCGTTGATATGTAGTTTTAACATGTGGTTCTTAATTAACTATAGCTCACTCCGGCGGTGTGCCTGCATCGAGAGGAAAGAGCATTGTTTTCTTTTTTTGTTGTTGTTGTTTGATATGTTTTATGCTTTGACTTTCTTTAATTGTTTGTGATTGCCTTTATTGATGTATTCTTGTAATGTAGTTTTTATTTGTGTCCACTCCTGCTTGGAGTCAAGCGACACTGCAGTATTTCTAAATAAATAAATAAAAAGGAGTATATCACCTGTTATACTGCTGTTTTTTCATCCCACATGTGACATAAGCCCGGACTATTAATTCACCAGTTCCAGGATTCTGCGACATGTATATCTATCGTGAGGCAGCTGGCTATCGTTACAAGACACTGTTACGGACACATTGATATTAATGTTCTAAGCTTCTCCCTGGTACAAACTTTCCCGTTTAATGTTTTCCCTGTACTCGGAGCGAGTAGATAAAAATGATATCGAGAGCCAGTGGATTAGTTTCTGAAAATAACTATGAGGCAACTGTGCAAAATTGTATGGCACTTTTTATGATCGTAATAATAAGAAGGATCTAATAAGCTTCCGATGCATCGCAAAATACTTGCTTCCGAAGTTTTTCCTGCACTTTCAACGAATAATTAAGACTTTCCAATGAAAACCAATGGTGTGCGTTACTAAACCATTGGGAGCCAACTCTAGTAAACTGTCAAACATTTTATGAGCATATTAATAGAAATGTCTCAAGATTATGATGCGTACCAAGATTTTGTTTACGAATTTAGTTTGGCGTTCACAAAAATAAACAAATTGGTACCGTATAAAAACCAAATGGTCCTCATTTTCTTTTTGAAAATATATTAATAACAAATATATTTAAGACATATTTATAATTGTCATCGTACTTTTAAAGAATATAAGATAAAATTACATTAAAATACACTTTCCCAGACAATTTACAAAATATTTGGGTATGATTGTACTCGAAAACTGCAGAGACGTCTGCGCTGAGTGGATTCAAATTGCCGTGGCTGGTGTTCTCGATCTCAAGACATTGCGAATTCGAAAGTGCAGGCGAGACCGACGTATCGATTTCTTTCTTAAGAAATGGAGAAACTCCACGATTTCCCTGTTTCATGATAGGAAGCTGATGCGTCGGCAGTTCATTCGCCCCTGACTATCGTCTGCCATAACGATTTTGCTTCTGGCGAGCTTACAGGGCGGCAAGTATGCAAAGTTGAAACGGGATATCTCGTTATATAGAGGAAGGGCGTGGCGAATCATATGGCCATCCACGCCATGAATCGCGAGCATTCTGCAAGCTCCAGCTGCTCCCCAGACACAGAGAGAAAGAGAGAGAGAGAGAGAGAGAGAGAGAGAGAGGGAAGGGGGAGAGTTCTCCACCGCGGAGATATCTGAAGGAGTCGCATAGCGCTGTTCATTTCCCACGGAACCAACGTAAACACCCTCTTATGCAACAGGTTCCCTTGTCGCCTTCACAGCATCAGTTGTCTTCGCGATCACTAAAACAGGGAGAGAAAAAAATTGTACGCTGAGCGTCCGAAACCTTTTGTTTATTCCATACCTTCGAAGTGCTCTCGTCTGTTTGTTAAGCGTCATTTCCTCAGCGACCCGAGGAAAGACCACGACCACGTGGTCCTGCAGCCTGTTGTCAAGGGCGTGATGACATGTGCACTTTCGGCAATGGCGATTCGTGCGGACGGGACAGCAATGGATTACGAGCTAAACTAGGGGCCTGTAGACTGTCGCCCACGGCCACACAAAGGAACGGACCAAGGGACGCTACGGCAAGCTCGGGTGTTTCCATATACCCCAGTCACACGGTCATTTTCAAAGGCGATTGAGTTGACAGCCTTCGAGATTTTCAATCGCGATCGAACTCGAAGGAGTTGTGCCGCTGCTACACGGCAAAACTTGAAGGCTATTGAAATAGTTCTGGTGTTTGGCGACAAGCTTTTATGGCGCCACTATCGTTGTTTTCGGTTTTGCTTAAAGAACTAAAATCTCTCTATAAATGCAAAATAAAATATAACTCTTACCCTTTTTTAGTAAGTGCAGGTGTTTAGTTGTTATTCAAGGACAACGTTTTTTTTCTTTTCTTTTTTTTTTAACGCGTTGGCGTTCATACGACTGTGGTTTTCATTGTGTTTGTTTTTCTCGGCGGCGCATATGCTACAGTAGTAGAGAAGAGTACATAAATAATACGCCTAAGAAAAGAGCGATGCTTTTTTAAAATTATTAAGAACATTATTATTTCAACACGCAAATTAAAGATATAAAATGATAACGCTTGTTCATGTTTTTGTATCGTAAACTCGCTGTGCACGCGTGTGCGTGACGCTTCTCGGGTCAACGCTATATAGCAACCTTGCGGACGTTCGAGGGCCTTCGAGATCTCGATAGAGTTCTGAGCAGCTCCGCTGACTCGATAGACTATCGACTCAATGGCCATTGAAAACGCCCGTGTGGCAGTTTTCGAAGGCCTCCGAGTTGATAGGAAGTCGGTTCGAGGGCCTTCGAAATGCCTGTGTGACAGCGGTATTAGTCCCACTGACTAGAGCTGTCTCGATTCGGCCTGCACACACAAGATGCAAACGATGTTGAAAAAGCTCTCCCTTTGCCCGCAACCTAGCGTGCCTACTTCCTGGACACGGCGTCATGATGCAATTAAACTGCGATCCCAACCCATGGAGTCGCGCAACGCGGCTTCTGAACCACGCGGTTGGATTTTGTCGCGCTGAGCAGCATTGTCATATAGTTAGTGAATTAATGGAGCTAACGTCCCAAGTTGACTCAGGCTATGAGCGATTTTCTAGTGGAGAGTTCCAGGTAATTTTCACCAGCGTCTGGCAATTTGTGGGAAGGGCGATCGTCCCCGTGCCCGTGCTTTCAAATACCTGGTAATTACTCACTAACAGTCCTAGTTAAGTTATTTGAGAGCCTAATGTGTTCCAGACCAGCGTTTCAGAGAGTTTGATCTAGGGCGAATTGTTCTTGACAGAGAAGTTGAAAGTTCAGTAATGCCTACTTCCTTTTTTTCCCTCAAATGTACTTGCAACTGGAGAATTCCCGTTAACATGCAAGATAATACGCGTACTAATGCCATGTATAAACGTCAGCGTACTTGGCAATGCAGGGCATTATGGTAGTTAATTACTGAACCAGTATCGGCCAGTTAATGCATGCCCCGCTGCGGACAAGTTGTGATCGCCGTACTGGCCTAAAAAATCCACAAATAAAGCGGAGCCGAGCGAAACCTGTCTGCAGTAGCAGCGATAGCATCAGTCGTATGCAGAGAAGGGAGCCTGGGGCCATAACGACAGGCGTCTCTCACCCTCATAGGTAACAGCGTTATCTCCCTTTCCCTCTGCGTTTGTAGTCACGATAGCACATTGCTCAATACGGGAGATTTGCAGGCAAAATTATTTTCGCGCTAGTAATCCCATTCATTGCTCGGTTGAACATTAACATTCGTTTAAATATCGACAAAATCAGAGTTCTCCGAATAGGGTGACGATCCCGGAATGCACCACTGTGTAAGGTGCGAACAGGACATTACCTGCATATCGATTACTCATTGCCTTTCCTCCCTCTTGTTATGCTCAACTTTACTGGCATGTTCACAGTTGTGGAATGCAAGGAAACGCGAGGAGAGGTCAGGCACGCGTGGTCGAGAGGCAGTGTTGGTGCGGCACCAGCTGTCTGCCCTCTTCCCAAGATTCCAATATGCTCGAGTCTGCACTTCGCCATGACCCGTGCCGAACAACTCCCTGGAATCGCTTTCATAAAACACTCTCGCTCCCTTCTAGCTGAGCCATTCGCACGCACTGCGCCTTGGTCAGGTTCAATCACATTCCTGCTTACGTTCACGCACATCGGCCCCGCGAATGGCCGGCGTTGCGCGAGCCCCGGTAACCACAAGCACGTCTCGGGCAAGTTGGCCGCACTGCCCCAACAGCCCTCCTCGTCCTCCCTTGTTTCGTCACCCTCTCTCATCACACTGGTGTGCACTTGACGCCGCTACCGGGGTGCGCTCGTACGCGTCGTTGTCTCCGGCAGCGTCGATGACTGCGGCCCATTCAGGTCCCCACCACTACGCCCGGTACCGGTGGTGTACGTTCACGGCGGCGGTTCTCACGCTTCGGCCCAGAACCGGAGTGGGCGAGGGTGAGCGGCGCCCTCAGGCGGTGAACGTGCTCGCCCGTCCGCTCGCCTGTGTTCTCCGCTGATATCGCCACGTAGCGTAGTTGTCTACCTCTCATTCAGTACTGGAACGAAAAAAAAAAATCCCGTTTTCCTTGCAGTGTTCTGCAAGGTAGCGAACGCTGTGCAGCACACAGAGTCACAGAGTATACTTGGAACGCATTTTCCGGCACTGCTCAAAGTTGTTACTGCGCAATGTACTTGATTACCTCCACAATAAGGTCAAGCCAAGTTTGGCGCAAAGCAGAGTCGACAATTCGAAGTTATTTTGCAAACGCTAAGGCTAAATGGTATTATTCTCGGTGGGCTGGCGAGCTCAGACTGACATTTCATGTAAATTTCATGTTTCACGTGTCCTAAGGTCATTGTTCGGGAGTGAGCAATTTGGCAGAGACCCGCTTGATAAAGAGGCGAATTCGAATGATTTAAGTGTGACACCCAGACCAGTGTGTTATGAGAGGACCAACGTTTTGGTGCCTGCTCAACACCTCGTCAGAATTGAATGGGAAGGAAACAGTTCTACCTTTAAAGGGCAACTCCGGAGGCTTTTTGACATTCGAATATTCTAATAAAACTTTTACTGTATATTCTCCTCTCCGTCCTGACGCATTCTACAAAATTTGGGCGCCGTACGATAATCCGCTCGCGCCCAAGAAGACTTTAAAATATGCTGTTTTCATGGCTTAAGTTGAGACTATTTCTGCCGGCAACACTGAGTTTCTGACGTCACAAACAGTATACCGGTGTTACTGTCCACTTCCCGCATGATTATGAAATTGTGAGGCTTATATTGAACTACCTCAGACATTTTATGCAATGCTTCACGATTTCCATACGTTATTTTCACCATCCAATGCACGTACGAGTGTTTTTCTAATACTGAGTGTGACGTCACCATTTCGTCACCTGGGACGTCGTTTCTGGCCGTGAAAGCAGTTTCGGTTTCGATTTGCTGTTTTTTGTTTTTAAAAATACTTCTAATTGGAATTTCGAAAAACGGTTTTTTGTGTTGGAGTCAGGACGTGCCGAGGAATGTAATTCAATGAAAAACAGAAAATTATGAAAAAAAACCACCGAAGTTGACCTTTAAGGAGTCATATATGACACCTATTTTCGAAAAAAAAAAATGTGTACTGCATCTTATTCTTCAGGTTCCAAACTACAAAAACCACAAAATTTGAGCTTCGTCGGTTTGGTTTGGTAGAACTTTATTTCCCACAGTAGGGGTCCTGAAGGACACTCGGCTAGGGGCCAGGTGTAGAGGGCAGGTCCCACGTTGGCGCAGAGCCCGAAGCTCTCCGCCGCCGCGTGGGCCTGGACAGCCCGAAGCTGATCATGAAGTAGAGCACTTTTTAACACTTTGTCCCAATGTTCCTTGTTCTTGGCGTAGGCGTAGGCGTCGCACGATGCACAACCACACAGCATATATGGTTCAAGTCTATACGGACTGCACCGTTCACACACATGTTGTCCGTCGTAGTCTAGGTCGATGTGCTTCATGCGCCAGGGGTTGGGGTATGAGTCCGCTTGGAGCAAGCGTAACGTGACTGATTGGCTGCGGGTTAATTTCTTATCCGGGAGGGGAAATGCTCGTCTGCCGATATGTGGAGTAGCAGGGGAACCGGAGGGACGCGGTCGATGAGTCCTCGCGCCGCCTGGGTGCGATCTCATTGAGATTCCGCAGGCCGCCCCCTAAGTTGCCCATGTGTGACGCGAACCATACGATGGAGTGATCGGTGATGTTACTTCCGCCTAAGATCCGTAGCGTCGTCTTGTCTATCGCGCCCTTGGCGAAAGATCGAGTGGCTGCTCTAGAGATTTGTCGGTGCAGCAGATACCTTTTGAAACGACAATCTAAATCCGCCGTGAACTGATTCCAGGTATAACTGTCATACTCGTTACAACATTAAGGTTGAGCACTACATGTCGTCTTTTAAAAACTTTACAATCCAGAAGAGCTGTTAGAATGAAGCTCACGCGGAATTTCAAGCCGATCGACGCGGCAATCAACGAGCGAGTCGTCGCACGAAGTGATTTGCCCATGTCGCTTGCCTCAGCTCGAACCACTGGCCCAATATTGGTATGGTGTTGGCAATGTACGGTCAAATATAGAGTCAGTGTATTCCCAACACAATGCCAATATTGGGCCAATGTTCGTCTCTCGATTCTGTATCGACAGAAAATTTCTCTGGTCGGTCGGAAGTCCACCCGACATAGCTAATAAAACACCCTCTTGCCCGCTTTCGGCCCGCCATGTAGCTCTTCCTTCGAGATCTGTACTTGCCTCAACAAGCATATATATGTCGTCCTGGTATGGCGTTTGTCATCTCTGCTGCCGCTGCTGCTGCACCGCTGACGTAGAGGTCTTACATTAGCTGTGACACAGGTCCAAAGACTTTAAGCAAAAAGAACAATAGGTAACGGAGGGCCAGCAACTTTTGTAACAGGCAACGAGCTGTAGGTGCAGAATAATATATACGCTGCGTATATTCCCGTTTTAACCGCCGTGGTGGTGCTATGGTGGACCATAGTGGTGCAGTGGTTAGGGCGCTCGGCTACTGTGGCCAAGGATGCGGGATCGAATCCCGACCACGGCGGCCATTTTTTGACGGAGGCAAAAAACAAGGCGCCAGTGTGCTGTGCGATGTCAGTGTGCATTAAAGAACTCCAGGTGGTCGAAATTTCCGGAGTCCTCCGCTACGGCATCTTTCAGTCTGAGTCCAAAACCATATACTCGCTTGCATATTCTTTACTCGCCTATAACCGGATCAAGCTGACGGTTTCCCGGAGTGTTTCTAAGCCGGAGTACGCTAGCACCGAAAGAAAGAACACACCTCACCTGTGAATCCATGACTTATCACTCGCAGGCGCGCTGCAGCTTGGTCATCGCTCCTCCTGTTACGCCGCTTCCGTATAGAAAATACTTCTTTCTAATGCGTAAGCACTGTATGACTATGTCGACAGTTCTTGTCACCAGAATTTGTCATCATGCACGATTACGTTCGGACAAAACGTTTTATCAGCAAAATAATGCCTGCATTAGATAGAGGATGAAAAAATCTCGCTGGGAAAAATGTTTGGTGCATGTGGAATAATTAGGTAATTAATCAGAGAGGCAATTAAATCAGTGAGACGTCGATATTCTATTTTGCCCTGAGGCAATAACCAACGTTAATAAAAAAAAAATAGTCGGGAGGGGTAATGGCGACGTCCAAATGATGGCGCTGGGTACTCGACTTCCGGTGACGTAGGGCTAACTTCCGGTGGCGAGAAATTTAAAATGTTTGAACTTGAACGAGCGGGAAAGGGCGCGATTTGCGCGCACAAATTGAGGGAATGGTTAGAAAGTGTGCAAATAGATGTAATCAACCAACTGCAGTCTGAAAAATTCCGAGAGCACTGGAAGATCTACAGTGCAGGATCGCGAAAGCCTGAGCGTTGTTGTTGCACACGCATCTCGCGCCCATCGTCTAACCATAGCCTCCTTTGTCGAACCAACCAGCGCTCCGCTGAACGCATCAAAGTTTATCGGCGTTCTATGATTGGTTTACAGCAAAGGAAATTGGCATTATCTGTCACTCACGGAATCCCACTAACACATCTCGCGGACAACGCTCAGGCTCAGACATTCTGCAGTGTTCTCGGAATAATTTTGTCCTGGCTGCGGAGAAGACACGCAAAACAGCCTGGAATGCGACATGGAGTTCTAATAAGATTATTACATTACCCACTACTTCTTTCAGTGGATGACAAAGAAGCGTATCCCTATTCATAAGTGACCTAAGGCCAGCTAATATGAATGGAGTCACGCACTAAAATATTCGCGTTCGAAATTCACATGCTCATTAGTCATGCGTGCTCAGCGATGTTTCATAACAGTGCCGTGCCCTTACTTAGGCCCTTCTTGCTTAGGCCCTTCTTGCTTAGGCATATATTCTTTCGACATATATAGCATGACTATCTGATAAGGTATTTGCCTGCATATTCGTTGCTTGAATGCTACCTTGGATTTGAGAGTTGATAACATGTATTGTTGGCTGGATATATCTGCTTGGGAAAGGAGAGTGTGATGTATTTGGGAGCAGAGGAAGAAGTTGTTGCGGCTGAGTGTGAAAGAGGAAGTTCAGGTTCCGTTTTGTATTACAGTTGATAGTGTGCTCCTGTGTTGTGTTCCTCTCTACGTCTTTGTCTAGGTTGCACCACAATTCTTGGTGTTATGCACACGTACACTCGCCCCACAAGCTGTTATTCTGAGCTACCAGTCAAAATTACTGCTGTATTTTGAAGTGCGCTTTGCAGCGTTTCTTGCTTTTTTTTTCTTTGCTCCTTCAGGCAGCATACAGCGGTTTCGAAATACAGCGTTCACTTAGGAATGTGCGATGTAATTCGCAAAAATATATGTGGATAATTGTTCATGCTCCTATCTGTGCATTGTTTCCCTTTTTTGCCTCGTTTGTTCGCTCACAGAATTAAAGGTTTTTCATGAATTTGTATGGTCTGAAATTATTTTATAATCTATATTTGTGCTTTAAAATAATGCTCCCGAGTTGGCACTGTATAGGTGTACTTTGTAAAATAATAATAAAACAAAAACAAAAACAGAGGAGAGATATGGCCGCGCTGTTTTGCACTCAAGAGGTCCTTTCGATTCACCCTGCACAATCTACACTAGTTCACGCAGTGCACAGCAAGTGCCGTGCAAGTGCTACACTCGTGCAGCGCCAATTCAGACGTGCAGGCGTAGCGCGACACTAGCACCAAATATAGAAACGAATGCTAAAGAGTGCAGAATTCGCGCAAGCATTCTGCTTCGTTTGCGACGCGCGCACGCTTGTCTCGCCTGTCATTGTTTGCCGTGTGTTGTCTGAGCTACGAAGGAAAATAAAATGGACTGCGACCTGGTGCCAACGGTTATACAAACAGCTATGGAGCTTGTAGACTCCGATAGCAGTGACGAAGAGGAACTTGAGCAACTGCGGCCGCGTGGACGTTCGGCGATCAGCCGGGTGGTGCTTAGCCCGGTGACTGGTGTTGTCGCTCAACATCGCCGATATGATTGTGCCGTCTGTGCAACAGTACGAAAATATTGATGTTTTGGGAGCCACAGCTAAATAAAGCAGGATAGCTAAAATCTAGGTCATAGCTCTGAATAAAACCGGTCAAATGTCGAAGGAGAAGAGGCGACGCACACACGGATGGATAAAGTCAACGTATTTGAAAACGTTGGATAGCAAACATTCCAAGATACCTAACTACGAACATGGTTAGTACCAAGCTCATTTACGGGGAACGAGAACAAAAAAGCGAGAAGCAAACTAGATGAGTATGTCAAGAAAAGAACAAGTACCATGCAAGCACGGCGTCAGCGCATGAATAAACACATGCACTTATTCTCTTTTTGTTGACCGAGCGAAGCGTATATATGTCCATCCTCTGAGCCCAGTTGTTGGCTGTCTTCTCAAACGATAGGCATTAATAATGTGTTTACGCCGTTAAACACGCTGCCGTCGATTGAAACTGACATATTGAAGGGCGAAGTCACGCGCGCCTCTCGCTGTCGTCTGCTGCGGCACTGGTTGCACGCAATATGCACTGTCAGTCGAGACTCGAGAGAGTGTAGACATTTTCGCAACTAGGACTGCACAACATCTACAGTTGTGTAAAAAGAACGGCGTCGTGTACAGGGCGCTAGGCTGCACTCGTGAAACGAATGTCGAAGTGCTCTACGAAGAGAACTAGTGTAGGCAGTGTAGGTAAATCGAACAGACCCAAGAAGTTGCCTGCTTTGAGTATAAGTGTGGTTAACGCTTCCATTTTTAAAGCGAAACTTTACTTCGTCTTTCCGTAGATTGGTTGGCGTGTGTTTCATATGGCTTTGAACGAGCGGCTTCCGCGCCGCCCGCAAAGCCGGTGGCATTCGCTTCTTCTACTTCGCACAGGCTGATTCTGGCCCTGATGGGGCTGGGACAGGAGGTCACCTCCGCTTGTGGCGGGGGCTAGCTTGCCACCGAATCTTTATCTGTTGTTGGCCGTCATTGCACCCGCCACCGCTTCGGTGGTGGATGACGGCTGTTGCGGCGCGCGTTTTTATATCCTTCTTCTTTGAATGCGCAAGCATTACTTCGCTATGTTCACAGATTTCTGTCCGCAGGTCGTGTCCGCAGGCCGTGTCCGCAGAACGTGTTCGTAAAATCGTATCCGCAGCAGTTGTAATTGAGAAGTGGTAGAGGTAAATGAGTGATGTCAACCGATAGAGGGTGACGTAATGTTGTTGCAGAAAATATGATTAGGCCAATGAGTTAATTAGGTAATTATTTAGAATAACTGGTTCACAGGAAAGGAAAGGCGCAGTATCTGCCACACGTGTTCTGTGGACACCTGAAACGCGTGTAAGCGAAAGGAGGAAGGTAGGAGTGAAAGCGGAGAAAGAGAGAAAGGGGTGCCGTAGTGGATATGACATCAAGAATGTGACGTCACGCAACCACAAGTAGAGCTGTAAAAAAAGGGCATAGAAAGAGATTCGCGTGCAACTTGAAAGTACCAAAGACTAAAATGGGTAAACAAGAAGAAAATTAATGTGAGGTAGATGATGTGGCGTCACAAAACCAGAAGTAAAAAAGGGCATAGGAAGGAATTGGCGCGCAATGTGAAATTACCAAACCCTAAATTACCAATCCCACTCCAGTATTTCCTGCCAAGAAAACCCTATGGCCGGTCACAACTGAACTGAACTGAAAATGGGCAAACAAGAAGTGAATTAAACAACTAGAAGCAACCAGACACAACCAACAGCAGCATCCGTGCTTTCGCATTACTTCAATGCTGATTCTGCAGTGCTCTTTAATTTTTTTCTTCTCTACTTTCTTTTTTCTGTCTGCACAACGCAGTAGAGGTGGCTCAGCTACAGAGCAAGTAGCAGGCCCGTGCATTTTCCTTTCCTTTTTCCTACAGCTACAACAACAACAACAACTTGTGGGGATCCTTTCAAATCGATTGTCGCAAAGGGGTAAACGCTGCGGCATGCCAAGAAGAACAGGCGTCCGTAAAGATCCCCAGGTGGTCGAAATTACTCCGTAGCCCTCCACTATGGCGGCTCCTCTTTCTCTTTCCACTTTCACTCCTACCTACCTACCTACCTACCTACCTACCTACCTACCTACCTACCTACCTACCTACCTACCTACCTACCTACCTACCCACCCACCCACCCACCCACCCACCCACCTACCTACCTACCTACCTACCTACCTACCTACCTACCTACCTACCTACCTACCTACCTACCTACCTACCTACCTACCTACCTACCTACCTACCTACCTACCTACCTACCTACCTACCTACCTACCTACCTACCTACCTACCTTACCTTTCCTACCTTACTTTTCCTACCTTACCCTTCCTTCCTTCCTTCCTTCCTTCCTTCCTTCCTTCCTTCCTTCCTTCCTTCCTTCCTTCCTTCCTTCCTTCCTTCCTTCCTTCCTTCCTTCCTTCCTTCCTTCCTTCCTTCTTTCCTTCTTTCTTTCATTCCTTCTTTCCTTCCTTCTTTCCTTATTTCCTTCCTTCTTTCCCTTACGGCGTGATTCAGGTAACACGAAACAAGTGTGACAGATACTGCGCCTTTCCGTTTCTGTGAACCAATTATTGTGCCGAGAACAGCAGCATCGGTTTGTTTACATTCGACCTCTGCACTTTTTGCAGAACGATCATTTTGACTTCCGAAAAATTAGTTCATGAACCGGTTAATACAATGTAATAAATATTAATTCAACAGATATTTTGCTTCTTGTGACTTTCTATGTCTTTCTTTCACTTTATGATGAATGCGAGGCTGCTTTTGGCCCCTGAGATTCGAATGGTCATTCGGGAACCACATGCACTGTGTCAATGTCCTTGAGTTCAATGGTCACAGAAAGTAATCGACTGTAATGCGACAATGCTGCTGTAACTATATGCGCGGTAACTATACATTCCGGAAGGGCCGGGACGTAGCCAGTTTTCTTTAGAGCGCAATTGCTTTGCTTCTATTTAATAAAGATTCGACCTAATCGTGGTACAACGACGTGCAGCCTCGCCCACTTCCAGCTGTAACACGCTCAGTGCGCTTTCAAAACGTCATTGCGTCCGGCCCGGCCAAGCAATAAAGATGCGTGGCAGATAATGTGAAGCATCATGTCCGGGTCCCTGTCTGCTTGCATCGATTTGCATCAACATGTGCCTGCGCCGGACGCAATGTTGCTTTGAAAGCAGTGACAGTGCTATAGCTAAAGTGGATGACCTTATACGCTCACAAAATTGTAGACCCATGAGTAACTAGGGAAGGCATAGCTGTCTCCCTCTTCTTTTTCCTTTCTTCTCTATTTGCTCTTCTTTCCGCACGATGCAGCGGAGGTGGCTCAGCTGCAGAACCAGTAGCAGGCCCGTGCATTTTCTTTTCCTTCTTCCTACAGCCACAACGACGTACGGCAGTGGCCGATCCCCATCGAGTTTGCGATCTCCACCGACCCTGTCGGCATTGAACCTGCCCCCGAGATAATAATCGCGTCACTATCTCAAGCTACTACAGCTATGCCGTCCCTAGTTACTTATGGGTCTACAATATTGTGAGAGTACAGGGTCATCCACTTCTAGCTATAGCACTGTCACTGCTTTCAAAGCAACATTGCGTCCGGCGCAGGCACATATTGATGCAAATCGATGCAAGCAGACAGGGACCCGGACATGCTGCTTCACATTACCTGCCATTGCTTGGCCGGGCCGGACGCAATGACGCTTTGAAAGCGCACTGAGCGTGTTACAGCTGGAAGTGGGTGAGGCTGTACGTCGTTGTACCTTGATTACGTCGCCTCTTTATTAAATAGAAGCAAAGCAATTGCGCTAAAAAGAAAACTGGCTACGTCCCGGTCCTTCCGGAATGCATAGTTATCCCGCATATAGTTATAGCAGCATTGTCGCATTACGGTCGATTACTTAAGCGTCCCCAGAGTTTTCGCGCACATCATGTGGTTGTGTGTGCCAATTAACTGTCTGGCATATGGAACGATAATGGCGGGTTGGAAGAGGTTGCACACAGTGGAAATGGTAAAAAAAAAAGCATACTATTAACATAAGAACGAGATAAACGAAGTGCAGCGCTTGACTAGCAAATTAAGGTTTTTCTAAAGCAGGGGGGGGGGGGGGACGGGGGGGGGGGGTACCCCGAGTAATGATTCAAGGCAGCTCATGCGTCAAGGCTACCCATGCAATGCTCTCATTATCCGTGCAGCTTCATTTTGAACAAAATGAGTCGACAGTCCGACGCTTCTAGGCGTTGCACATTGGTCCCCCTTTCTCCGACTTTCGGGTTCGTTTCTTTGGTTCCGCTATACACGTATAGCGTGCACTCATCAGAGCTACTCTGTAGGATTCGTTCGCCGTTGGAGTATCTATGGAGGCAATCGGACACACAGTAGCGGGCATCCACCACGTTTGCGGCCCATACCTATAGGAAGCAGTGGGAGCACGTCTCCCGCCCGCGAGCTGCGACACGGGTCGCGGTCGCGGAAGGAAGTGGTCGCGTGGTGGGGTCACAGCGTCCGCGCGATGGCCGTCCGAGGTGGGCTTCCTTCCCACGGGAACCTCCGGCGCCCGGGGCAATTAGAAGACGCCGGGAGACAATGGCTTCTTCCGCGCCGCCGTTTCCGCCTCCGTCCAGTGCACATTCTTCTCTCTCCCGAAGATTAAGTCAACCGGGTTCCCACAGGCTTTTTCGGAGTGGCCGTGCTTTTTCTTTCTTCTCGTTATTCCCAGAGTTCATTTTTTTTTTTTCGTCGCTCCTTTTCCCGGGGCCGTTGGCGTTGGAAGTGTGTGAGGACATATACTGCAGCAGGGGCGTGCGAGTGGACCTCCGGACGTCTTGATGGCCACTGCGCGGACGTTCATCGCGACGACGGCCGTGTTCGCAGTTCGCTGCGGCACTTCAGGACCTTGATCCCGCGAGGCTGTCACGGTCAAGATCGCGAAGCCGATGCGCGCTGAGCCGAACACAGCGGGAGCGAATTGAGGCGTTGAGCTGCTGCTGATGATGATCGACGCTGACACACCACGGAGGTCTGCGCTGTCCGGACCACGGGCGGCCAACAGAACTTTTCAACTCTGCACTTCGTCCTTTGCTTACGGTATTCTGGAGATGTTTCTAATAGGACCACTTGAACAACCACGTGTTCACACGCTGCTAGCAGACATTTACCAAGGCCAACTCTACATAGTCGATCGCAGTCGACTGAAAGAGTGTCGGGTCGCATATGTCGACAGCGCTCGGAACTTAAATAATGATCTTACTCAGTAGGGCCTGGAAGTGCCCTATAGTGACATAAGTACAAGAGAACTCAATCGAGGCCTCCGAACCCCTTGTCGTCGTGTCGTTTCATTCGTATAGCCTTTACTGGTCACACTGAAATTGTATAAAGGTTACACCTGCCTTGTTCGATGGCTTTGACAAGTGTTCATTGCATACGCTATATGAGTAGCGTATATAGGACTCCTTGTTTCGGAATATATATATATATCAAATGGTACGCACCAAATATTCCCGATATGAGATTGTGAGTACCTGTTTGATGAACATTTATACAAGAGCATACCCTGTATGGCTAGTAATGTACCCTGGAATGCTAAAGATAAACCGCAGTTGCTTAAAGAATTTCGTGCAATGATTACGAGGCTTCGTGGGAATCAGACAGCTTCCCAAAGTGGCTTAAGCAGCACCGAATTAGGGTCGCCAAGGGCTACACAGCGGTTAAAGGTTTAGGCAAGTACTACCGGTTATCTGCTATCTGGCACGCACTGAATGCCTTAACATCCCGCCTTCCTTCTTGCGGTTGGACTAAATCACCTGGATCAGCTTTGGTAAGTAGCGAAGTCTTGCGCCGCCGTTGACTCATGCTACTGGACAGCGTCCACTTCCGGTTTGAAGGTTCTTCGGGAAGCGGCCCGACTCAAAGTCCGTCTCTCGTTTTGTATGTATACATAAGAGACTACATATTTTGCTTTTTTTTTGTGTGTGATGGAAACGTGTGTTTCCTGAAACTTAGCTCGTTGTCATCGACGAATGAGTTTCCTGTGCATTTTAGGAGCCAGCTGTTCCATAAATTTCAGAGTGAATTTCCACGAAACAAGCGTCGAAGAGAGCGGACTTTAGGCCTATTCATAGGCTGTGGTATAAGGCTGAAGTGCTGTTCCCGAATTAGCGATTAGGAAAGCGAGGAAAACAAGTCGAATATGTGTTCTGCATCACCCGCATCTCTGACAAGAACACAAGCATTTTACCTTCTAGGCAAGCAGTGTCCGCGCTGTATAAGAACTCAGTGGGGAAGAGAAACATTCCTGCACTATCGCTTGCCAACCAGCCACGGCTTCCGTCAGACCCTTAAATCAGCAGGAATGTTCCAAACAAGGTTATTCTACGAATTAGCGAAGTGTTTTATTGTGTGCATTCTCCATTAGTGTACCTAGATTTTACGCCGTGCTTGCGGCTTCGAAGTATTTTTCAACCACTCGTGGTTGGTTTTTGGTCAATGACCCGTTTCCCACGCAAATCACCCCAGAAAAGCTGAGCGAGCACCAGGCCGCAGAAAATCTTGTGCCCATTGAAAACCAGTGGGTACCCGGTAGTACCGGGGATCGAACATGGTACCTCCCGAATGAGAGGGGTATATGCTCTACCACAAGGCCACGCGTACGTGGTTCGGTCGGTTCTTGCCCAATTTCTGCTAACGTGAAGCAGTCAGAGGTTTGTTCGCAATTTATTTTCGGGCGCTGCTTTTGGGCATTTTTTTTTTTTTTTTTGTGCTTGCGTTCTAAACGTCTCTCGCAACGTGCATATCTGTAAAACCGACGTGGAGAGTGGCAATCAGGAAAGTTAAAGGAGAACTTAATGCGTCCGGTTAAGTAAGGCTCATAGTTCCTATTTTATTCCTGTAAAACGACAGGTCTTAAGTGGCATTTTTCCTTGTCATGTAACTTAGTTTTGCATAGCCTTTGATGTAAGCACCCTTTGTTGAGCAGGGTCTTATTTCGCGTAGGATCTTAAGAAATATGTGGAATGTTTGTAGCCGTGCATAATCGGCTCTACGTTGTTCTAGATTGCAGTAGATGATTACCGCTCCTTACGTTGTGCATCAGCTTTAAACTGAGCTCGGCTGGAAGCCGTATGCATTCCGTCCATCGATGACCACAGAGCACGTTTGCTGCTATCGCTGCCTATGATCTAGTCACACGGTTCTTTGTGGGCGCAAACTAAGTCCAAAATAGTTGAAATAACGGAACGTAGACGGCGGGTAGTGGCACACCAAAGAAATACGTTTATTACTAGGCGTCCCTGACTTTTATAACGAAACAGCATAAGTCACATGACTGTTTTTGAAACGCAAGAGTGGGACACGTGTAAACCGCCCTGCTCATGCTACAGACATCGGTACGCATGTTCGACAACACTACATTACGCGCGCTTCATAACAAAGAGTTTTAGTCAGAATCCTTCCGGTGCCTTCCAGACTTCATATCCTTCGTTACCGCAACGTCACAACATGAAAAATATATGAATACTAGGGTAGTTCTATCAGCATATCGATGCACACGAAAGGGAAATGGAAAGATACCAAGATCACTGACACAGATATTGAACAGCAGGGTTCAATTCTTAAGCGCTGCAGAACACCATTTGTTGCGCGTTTTCGAGTCCAGCATGTTTTATATTTTCACGCGAGATCACCGTGAAAAATAGTCTAGAAAAATACCCGCAACGATTCTTGCAAGTTTGCTACCTTTATTTCGAATCAGGAAACTATGGTCAAATATGTATCGAAGATTTTCATGTCAAGAACTACTAAACTATCATTATCTGATGCCCAATGTGCAATTGATCACGTAATTGAGCTATTATAGCTGAGCTTTGTACTTTTGGTTATTCTGAAGCTTCTCAAATTAAATAATGTTTATCACAAAATTTAACCGTGATATTTATAAGGTATTTTTTTATCAAATGAGGTAACACAGACCAGACATCCATTTGCCTTTAATTATGGTAATCCTTTCTGGCAACCTGCTTATGTACAGATCCTACAGTGGACGTTTCGATATGCACTGGGAATTGTCCGGTTAAAATGCCATTTAATGTTAATTAAATAACACAGGTGAGCTTGTTTATGCAACCTTATTGCTATAGGCCTTATATTGTCATATCTAGCCGGTTTAATAATTAGAATGGGTGCTGCTAGTTTGTCTAAACAATTTCTGGTAGAAAAGGTCAGTAAATGATTTATTTATTTTGTAGGGGTGTGTTTATTCGGTGAACCCAGGTGATTCCAGCCGCTCAGGGGAGACTCGCAGCGAAGCGTCAGGCGTGGCGAAAAGAGCAAGGCAGCGAACAACTTCTTCGTCCTTGAGAGCGGCAGCACGCGACGCATGTCAGTGGTTATATCGATGAAGATTACCACACTACAGTTTCCCCCCGGGCAGAGAAGGAGCCATCCTGGCGACTCATGGTGCCGAAAGGACAGACGGATCGTAGTAGGGCTTGATTCGGTCCACATGAACTATTTCGCGTCCACGGCGACGCAAGTCCGCAGATGGCGTAACCGGCTCAACTACGTAGTTCACAGGAGATGTTTTTTGAAGGACTCGGTATGGACCGTGATACCGAGCAAGAAGCTTCTTTGACAGGCCGGCGGTTGTGGCAGGAACCCAGAGCCACACCAGGGAGTTGGGCGCATATGAAGGCGCCTCATCAGTGTCACGATGGTGTTTTTGTTGCCACTGATTTTCCTTTGTAAGCGAACGAGCGAGCTGACGGCATTCTTCTGCGTACTGGGCGGCGTCCGAGAGTGGCGTCGATTCAGAAACATCAGGGCGGTAGGGAAAAAGCGCGTCCATTGTGCAGGTTGGCTCGCGCCCGTAAAGAAGAAAAAAGGGAGAAAATCCGGTGGTGGTCTGTATCGCAGTGTTGTACGCGTAGGTTACGAAGGGAAGAACGTGGTCCCAGTTGGAATGAGCGTCGTTGACGTACATGGCCAGCATGTCACTCAGAGTACGGTTGAAGCGTTCTGTCAGGCCATTCGTCTGAGGGTGGTAAGAAGTAGCGGTGCGATGAATGATGCGACATTCTTTCAGTAGGGCCTCGAGAGCGTCGCACAAGAAAACGCGTCCGCGGTCACTGAGCAGTTCCTTCGGAGTCCCGTGGCGAAGAATCAAGTTGTTGAGAATGAACAAAGCAACGTCTCTTGCAGAGGCAGAGGGTAACGGTGATGTTTCAGTGTAGCGAGTCAGATGGTCTACTGCCACAATAATCCACCGGTTCCAGCAGGAGTAGTCGGAAGAGGGCCATAGAGATCTATGCCAACGCGGTCAAACGGACGAGCAGGGCAGGGTAACGGCTGCAACGAAACAGAGGACTTCTGAGGAGTTTTTCGGCGTTGACAAGATTCGCAAGCGCGCACGAAATGTCTTACGAAGCGGTACATTCCACGCCAGTAAAATCGCAGACGTAGGCGCGTGTAGGTTTTCAATACGCCACCGTGAGCACATTGTGGGTCACCATGGTACGCAGCACAAATGTCGGCACGGAGATGACGCGGGATGACTAGAAGCCACTTCCGTCCATCAAGCAAATAATTGCGGCGATAGAGAAGACCGTCACGAATGGAGAGTGGTGGGCTTGGCGGACGAGCGCTTTGGATGAATGACCGGGAGTAGGACTAGAGAGAAAATCCAAAAGTGCATTGATCCAGGGGTCATTCCGCTGCTCGGTAGCCATGTCGATAGTTGTAAGAGTCGACAAATCGTAGGCACAGACGTGGTCAGACGAATTATCTCTAGGCAATGGCGAGCGGGAAAGAGCATCCGCGTCCGTATGCTTTAGGCCTGATCGATAAATGACATGAATGTCAAACTCCTGGAGACGAAGAGCCCAGCGAGCAAGGCGACCGGATGGGTCTTTCAGAGAGGCAAGCCAGCACAAAGCGTGGTGATCGGTCACAACGTAAAACGGTCGACCATACACATAAGGACGAAATTTTCCGATAGCCCAAATAATGGCCAAACATTCCTTTCTGTGACTGAATAATTAGATTCTGCCTTTGTCAATGTTCGGCTGGCGTATGCCACAACATACTCGCTGTAACCAGGCTTACGTTGGGTAAGGACGGCACCAAGCCCAATACCGCTGGCATCAGTGTGGATCTCCGTAGGCGCAGCCGGATCAAAGTGGCGTAGAATGGGCGGCGAAACCAAAAGGCGGCGTAAAGTGTCGAAGGCTTTATCGCAGGCTGGAGTCCAGGCGGAAAGGTCGGAGCTGCCGGCAAGGAGCTGGGTCAGAGGAGCGATGATAGAGGCGAAGTTCAAGATGAAACGTCGAAAGTAGGAGCAGAGGCCGATAAAGCTCCGAAGCTGCTTCAGGGAGGTTGGCTTCGGGAACTCTGCAACTGCACGAAGTTTGGTGGGGTCGGGAAGAATGCCGTCCTTAGAAACTACGTGGCCTAAAATTGTGAGTTTTCGGGCGGCAAAGTGGCACTTCTTCAAATTCAGCTGAAGCCCAGCGCCGGCGAGACACGTGAGGACATCCTTTAGGCGGAGAAGGTGAGAAGAAAAGTCGGCAGAAAAAACTACGATGTCGTCCAGATAACAAAGACAGGTCTGCCACTTGAGTCCACGAAGAACAGTGTCCATCAGGCGCTCGAAAGTAGCCGGGGCATTGCAGAGGCCAAAGGGCATAACGTTGAACTCGTATAATCCATCCGGTGTTATAAAGGCAGTTTTCGAGCGGTCATTATCAGCCATCGGTACTTGCCAGTAGCCGGAGCGCAAATCCAAAGAGGAGAAATACTCGGCTCCCTGTAAACAGTCCAAGGCGTCGTCGATTCGCGGCAAAGGATAGACATCTTTGCGCGTGATTTTGTTAAGCCTACGGTAATCGACGCAAAACCGGATGGAACCATCTTTCTTGGTGACCAAAACAACCGGAGAAGCCCATGGACTGTTAGATGGCTGTATGACGCCCCGGCGAAGCATGTCGTCCACGTTGTCAGCAATGACTTGGCGCTCAGAGGCCGACACGCGATAAGGACGCTGTCGTAAAGGTGCGTTTGTACCAGTGTCGATTGCGTGCGTAACGACAGACGTGCGACCCAGAGCAGTGTGAGGAAGGTCGAAGGCAGAAGTGAAGTTCTGTAGAAGAGCAGCGAGTTGATCGCGTTGTGCGGGTGGGAGATCTGCGTCAATAGCTTGTTGAAGAACATCGGGTGGTGTCGAAGCGGTCGCTGTATCGCAAGAGCTGAGCACATTAACGTCTAATGAAGTAGGCGTTGCAGGAAGAGTATTTACAAGCTCGGGATCAAGTTCTTCAATACGACCGAGACACTCGCCGCGTAGCAGGACGGACGGGGACGAAAATGGATTTGAGACGTACATTGCACTAAGGCCATCTTCGAACTTGAGGACAGCAAATGGAAGCAGGAGGCAGGGATGGCGTGAAGCGGCGTCGGAAGGTGTGAAGAAGACAGTCGAACTAATAACGCTTTCACAGGAGAGTGGAACGAGGGCAGCAGAAAATGGAGGAATGTCTGTGTCACTGGCGACGAGGAGTTTTGCAGGCCGGGTAGGGACGTCACACAAGACGGTATCACAAAGAGGTAAAAAGGAAACTTCCGCGCGGGCGCAGTCAATAACGGCATGATGAGCGGAAAGGAAATCGTAGCCCAGGATGATGTCGTGTGAGCAGTGAGCCAGTACAATAAACTCGATGGTGTATAAGACGTCTTCGATGAGAACACGGGCCGTGCACGATGCTGAGGGATGAATGCGCTGGGATGAAGCGGTGCGAAGCGAAAAGTCGGGTAGTGCGGTGGTCACCTTGCGAAGACGACGGCAAAGAGATTCACTGATGACGGATACGGCAGCGCCCGTGTCAACAAGAGCGAGTATTGCGACACCGTCGATGAACACTTGTATTACGTTTGCGGGAGAAGACGGAGGACTTGAAGAGTTCGAACCAAGCGCAGTTCTTGCCCCGGGAACTGCGACTGTTAGTTTCCCTCAACAGCGCCGTTAGAACGTCGGGGAAGCGGTGATGGTGAACGGCGACGAGGGGAAGATGATCGGCGAGAGGTATACGTTTGATTGTCCCGAGGAACGAACTCGGAACCGGGTTGAGTTCTCGGAGAGGGCTGGTCGGCGTCGTACGTGTAGTTCCAGGGGTCAGGGCAAGAAGGTGGAAGGCGTTGGCGGCAAAGACGGGCTACATGGCCCGGCAGCCCACAAGAGTAGCAAATTGGCCGGTTGTCTGCGGTGCGCCAAGGGTTCGTAGGGCGTTGGCGTACCCTTGGAATACGGACATGGAACGCCGACCCAGGCGATGGTGAAGGATGGTTGGAAGGGGCGGCCTGGTAGGAAACAGGTGCGGTTGGCATTAGCGGCCTGGCCGCAACTTGGGCGTACGTTAGTGGTGCCGTTACTTGCGGTGGCACGGGGCTGGTCGGAAGCACTGGGCTGGGCGAGAGCACGGAACTGGGCGAAAGCACATCAGCGATATGGTCTTGCACGGCACGCCGTATGGTAGGGGCCAAAGACGGAGCCATGTCAGGAACAAGGCGACCAGGGTCTTGTAATTGAGGGACCAGGGATAGCTGGCGGGCGACCTCTTCACGAATGAAGGCTTTTATCTGTTGAATCAAAGGGCTGTCCTCAGATGAAGTAGAACCACCCAGTGCTAGTGTAGAAATGGTGTCGTCTCTAAAACCGGACCGCCGGGTAGAAGCGCGCTGCTTTCGAAGCTCGTCGTAGCTCTGGCAGAGTTTAATCACTTCACTGACGGAGGCAGGATTTTTCAGCCAGAGCATCTGACACGCGTCCTCGGAGATACCTTTCAAGATGTGTCCGATCTTAGCCGCTTCGGACATTACTGGGTCGACACGTTTGCACAGGTCAACGATGTCCTCTATATAACTTGTGAATGACTCTTCGGCATGCTGTGTGCGCTCACGCAAGCGTTGTTCTGCTCGGAGTTTGCGAACTGCAGGACGGCCAAACACTTCCGAAAAATTCTTCTTAAATGCAGACCAAGATGGCAGGTCTGCCTCATGGTTGCGAAACCAGAGGTTCGCCACGTCGGTCAGGTAAAAGATTACGTTACCTAGCTTAATAGTGTCGTCCCATCTGTTATAACTGCTGACACGTTCATACGCCGACAACCAGTCGTCGACGTCTTGGTCAGCCGTGCCACTGAAGAGGCATGGATCACGCTGCCGTAGAACGCCAGAACACAGTACCGTGGTTGGTAGGGGCGCCGATGTCGAGGTGGTCTCGTCTGGCATGGTGGAAGCAGTGGTCAACGTGCGGCTTCTAAGTTCCAGGATGGATGGGAACGTACCCAGCAGCACCTGCACCAATTGTAGGGGTGTGTTTATTCGGTGAACCCAGGTGATTCCAGCCGCTCAGGGGAGACTCGCAGCGAAGCGTCAGGCGTGGCGAAAAGAGCAAGGCAGCGAACAACTTCTTCGTCCTTGAGAGCGGCAGCACGCGACGCATGTCAGTGGTTATATCGATGAAGATTACCACACTACAATTTATTTATTGTTGCTGCGATCTTTTACAAGACCTTCGCAGGATGGGCACACAATACAAGTAAATCAATGCTGGAAACAACACAACGATCTTAAGTATGAACAACACAATTGCAAATGTACAAGCGAAACACAGGAATGTAGCGGTATACAACAATGTAAAAAAAGGTAAAGGTGGTTTTCAAATCTTTTTAGTGAAGTCTGCGTCCCTGCATCATTAGTTAGATTATTCCAGCCTGTAATTGTTCTTGGGAAAAAGGAGTACTCAATGGTGTTAACTCGTGCGTGTAATGGTGTTAGTGTAAAATCATGCCGTTGTCTTGTGTTGTACCTCGAGGAGAATGATATAATATTGGATGTGTCAATATTGTACTGGCCTTTGATTAACTGCAAAAAGAACTTTAAGCGACAGATACGGTTTCTGTGAGAGACTGGAAGCAAACCACTGTGATTAAGAAGAGCAGTGATAGATGTGAGGCTATATGAATTGTAAATAAACCGTACTGCTTTCTTTCGGACTCTGTCTAATTTAGCAATGTTAGATTTAGTCGGGGGGGGGGGGGGGGGGGGGGGGCTGAGCTTCAGAGCACGTCGGAGAGGAAAAATAGTTTGCGTAGGGCATTAGCTGCAACTTTGTCAACATGCTCTGTCCAGGGGGAGGTTATTGCAGATCCGCAGGCCAAGGTACTTGTATATGTACAGAGAGAACATTGTTTTTTAATGCACTTGAGAGAAAACATTGTTTTTAGCAGTATAGTTAAACAAGAGAGGCTCCTTTTTTGAGTTATACGCATGAACACTGTTTAATCATAATTAACGCACATTTGCCATTGATCACACCATGTTATTACCTTAGTGAAATCGTTATTTAACCGGACATGGTCCTCAGTAGCAGTAACCATTTCATATAACACACAATCGTCAGAATACAAGCTAACAGAAACTGAGATGTTATTGACAATAGCATTAATAAAAATCAAGAAGAGGAGTGGCCCAAGAACAGATCCTTGGGGAACGTTGGAATCAACAGGAACTGGAGAGGAAGAGGAATTATTTACTACTACAAACTGGCGACGGTTTCTTAGGTAGGCTGCAATCCAAGAAAGTAATTTGTCATTATTTAGTACATTGACTAATTTGTGAAAAAGCTTGTTATGCGAAACTTTATCAAATGCTTTTTTAAAGTCCATAAATATAGCGTCAGTCTGCTTTCCTTCATTTATTGCCTGCACAAAATCATGTATAATTTGTACTAGCTGAGTGGCAGTGGAAAATCCTCTTCTGAAGCTATGCTGTGCATCAGTTAAAAATACGTTTTGTTCAAGAAAATCTGCTATATGTTTATGAATGATGTGTTCTAAAACCTTACATGCCGTAGACGTACAAATGTACTTGGAAGGGAGGTTTTTGGAATGCCATGGCTGTTATATTGCCGCAGTTGAGCCGGAGTAGCAAGAAGGAGAAATTTAAATGCATCGCTTACGTATAAAGTGTCATATATAGGACTAAAACCCATTACAAATAGTAGTTAGATCGGTATTGCACTGTGAACATCTTCCCAAAACTTTACCTCTATTTGTTTGGTTAGATCTTAGCCCTCCTGAGTTGTCAGACATATATCTTTATTATTATTATTTTGCTGGTATGTATTTAGCTCAGCTGTGAATTGATTACCTAGGGCATATATTCCTATTTAAGTGCAGTATTTTCAGAATTATGTCTTGCCTTCTTCCTTGCTTGACCTTCACATGGGAGGCGGCTAAACTTCTTATCCGTTTCTTTTAATATTTGCATTTGTTTATTTCTCACCCATTTTCTGCATCTTTCATACGCGCGTTTCGGGTTGGATAACCATCTGTTCGTACTATTGAAAATGATCCGATGCTTAATTTTGATGGCGTCCCAGTCTATTTCAGGTACCATACAGTCAAGGTTTCGTCTTTCAACTACTTAAACAAAATCCATTTTCGTTATCATTGATGCACAGACCGAACAACTTTAGAATAAGTAGCAGTAATTAGCTCATTTATATTATTATTTCACAAAACAAAAGAAGGCCGCAGTATTGTTACGGTTGTGGTGTAACTCGGCACGTGTGCGAGCCGAAGCACAGCAGGGAAGCGAGACTCCTAATTCGATGTTTATAATTAAACATTGCCTTGAAAAACTGCAATACATTTTTTTTTCTTCGCTCGGCTTCCGTCTCTCGAAAGCACATGACACATGACCAAAGCCCGAGCCCATTGTGGTTGCTTATAGCTCATGGCTTTCAACGCGGGTTGGTCACGGTCGACTATATACCGGGGAGTTACAAGCTTTGTCATTGTGCAAATCGGCGTCAAGTCGATCCAGTAGCAATTTGCTTATGCCGCACATTTGACAGCAGAGCAAAAACACTTCTTCAGCAATCACAATGCCTATTGTGATTTCAGTGCAGATTAGTGGGACTGGCAACACGAAATAGGCAAGAAAAATTGCACTAACCTTCGCAAGACGAAACAACTGTGTCACCTAGGCTCAATCTGCGCGCCCTTCACCACAAGAAACAATGCCGGTGCACAGCTTACGTCACGATTGCTGAATGAGCGGGGAAGGGTCAGTAAATGAGACTGCGCGCACTGCCTTGATTCAAGTGGCGAAATGACCTCGTGGCTCGCGTGCAGCTGCATTTTCTGACCCTTGGTGTCTTATCCCGTGATCATGACGCTGGCTGCCGGGTGGCTAGTCTTTTGTAGCGAAAGGTATACATTAGGCTAGTCAGCGGCACATTTCGGGTAAGCATCACTATTCACTACTGCGCGTACGCCGTAACCATGGCAACTAGCTTCTCCGAAGAAGGCAAGAATAAGGGAAGAGAGAAGAGGGAGGAGAAGAAGAACAAACCTATCAAATAAAGGAAGAAGATTAAAAAGACGCGAAGAAGGGAAAAAGACGAAGACGGGAAGAGGGCGGAGAAGAACAAGCCGGTCAAATGGAGCAAGAAGTTTCGGAAGCCGCCAAGAAGACGCGCCGAATCGGCGATCACACAATAATGTTTGTAGCCACTGCATCGGCGACAAGAACGTTCTAGTCGGGCTTTGTGAACAATCTGCTTGGTAGCTTTCGCTACGCATATTCAGGCTTAACCGAGTTGAGCAGCCATTAATTTTTTCATGTTCACATTGACGATGGCGACGTGATATACAGATGTATAAATAGCACCCCCCCCCCGCCCCCTCCCCCCTTCTATCGTAGTGGGTACACGTGCGGTATAAGAACGCTGTCATGGTCATCACACTATAGCGCTGTCCTTCCAAGAACGTCATTTCAAGCAAGAAATTAACCCTACGAAAGTCTAAAGAACGGCCAGATGCGGTCAGCCCGCATACTTCACTCGTCTAACTTGTCGCGAGCACATGCGGGCTTCATGACGATTCGGAGGAAATCGAAGAGAACGGGAACAAGTCGAAGCAATTCCAATTTTACGCTCGTTCATTCATTGGGTAATTCTACGTAAAGCAAGTCGCTGGTGCCAAAAGCGTAACGGATTTATATTTCGGCGACGCTGTCGTGAAGAAAACATTATTGCTTGTCGACTTTCCACACTGGACACAAGAGCACCTTTTTGGCACCTCAAACGTGTCTTGGCAAGCTACGCGAGGCACCTTAGTGACAACACAAAAACCTCTGTAGATGTCTTGAAGATATCACAGCGAAAACTGATTTAACCTTTTTGTATTTTTATAAAAAAAAAATCTCTTTGTCTTGCAGCTTTCCTGTATAGCACTAGTAATTCCAAGCTAATTTTTGGATATAAACGTTGAGCAATACCGCCAAGGCATTTTTTGTAGGGTGAACTAGTACTCTCGGAATTAGAGGTATAAGACTTCTCGCAAGACATTCTCAAGGTATTTGAGAGGTGTTTAATTATAGTTCAAAATTATCTTCGATATATATATATATATATATATATATATATATATATATATATATATATATATATATATTGTGGAAGAAGGCCAGGTCGATATATATATATATATATATATATATATATATATATATATATATATATATATATATATATATATATATATATATATATATATATATATATATGCCCTCGGATTCCACAGTAGTAGCACACTGGGCGAGAGGGGCGCCAAGGTGCGTAATAGGGTGGCGTAGACTGAGCCGTCGTAACGGCGTTGATGTGGTTGTAGGGCGGTGCCAGTTGGGGCGGCGGAACAAAAGAAGGGGCTGATGCTGCGAAGTGTGCGTATGTCGATGCTGGGCGGGGTGCAGGAGGGTCGGACACCATAGGCCGAGTGATTGTTGCCAGCTCATCTTTAATGATGTTGCGGAGACCGGCGTCATTAGAAGGTACCGAAGAATGATCGCACCCGTGTTGACAAACAGGCTTGAGGGCTTGGAGCTCCTCCCGGATGATGGCTCGAATGCCCGCAGATCTAGGTCAGCAGAGGTCGGGCCAGTAGCAATGCCGGGCTGCAATCGGGAGGACTGCAGCTGGTAGATACGTTGGCAAGTCGCAATAATATGGCGTCAACAGTAGAAGGATTCTGGGCAATCAGGGTGTTATATGCCACTGAATTAATTCCTTTCAAGATGTGGTGTACGCGTTCAGGTTCCGGCATGGTGGGACTAATACGCCGGCAAAGTGCAAGTATGGCCTCTATGTAAGACGCGTACGACTCATCGGGACCTTGGAGGCAAGAGGCGAGCTTATTCTTCGCGACCTCAGTCCGAACTGCTGGGTCCGCAAAATATTGGCGGAAACACTGCTTGAACGTGGTCCAGTTAGTGGTGTGGGGTTTGCGGTTAATAAACCAGGTTCTGGCGACCTCAATGAGGTAGAAAGAAACATTTAGAAATTTTAGAGTATCGTCCCACCGGTTGTAGTTACTGCAGCGTTCATAGGTGTCCAGTCAGTCATCGACGTCTTCATCGCGACGACCAGCGAAAGCGGCGGGTCGCGTTGTCGTGTGGGCACAGTCGGAGGGGGTGGTGCAGCCGAGGTAGAGGGTGCTGCCGATTCGTGGGTACTCTCGGTAGTCATAACGATGGTGGCAGGCGGTAAACAGCGACGGGAACGTAGCTCCAGCGAGAGGCAGGGCACAAAACAGCAAGGGGATCAAGTCCTACCTCCACCACTTGTGGAAGAAGGCCAGGTCGAGACGGCAAGGTCGAGACGGCAAGGCAAGGGATGCCGTGTCTGGCGTTTTACTCCGATGACAAAACCCAGGCGCGCGCCGGAGCCGGCGCCGCGGGACGATGCTGATGGTATGTACAAATGAAAGAGGAAGATCATGGCATGTACAAATTAAAGAACGTTCACGGAAGGCTCACAATATATATATATATATATATATATATATATATATATATATATATATATATATATATATATATATATATATATATATATATATATATATATATATATATATATATATACATATATATATATATATATATATATATATATATATATATATATATATATGTATATATATATATATGTGAAGGAAAGAAGCCAACAGAAAGAAGCATATATATATATATATATATATATATATATATATATATATATATATATATATGTGAAGGAAAGAAGCCAACAGTCGGCGAGGCCAAGGAAAGCGTTGGGGATGGTACTTTTATGTCTTTTTTTTTAATGTTTGCTTAGATAATCACAGAAATTAGTAATGTAATCTGTTTAGTGGAAAGATAATTAAACACAAAGTCGAAGAAAAAACAACGTGCCGATGGTGGGATCCGAACCCACGACCTCCGAATATCGCGTCCGGTGCTCTTCCAACTGAGCTACATCGGCCGCTGTTCCCCCTGCTACTTGCTTGGGTATTTATGTTGTCTGTATACTAACTTTGAGAGTGTTCACCACCATATATATATATATATATATATATATATATATATATATATATATATATATATATATATATATATATATATATATATATATATATATATATATATATATATATATATATATATATATATATATGCGAACTCTTTATTAAGCACTCTATTGATCCCGTAACAGTTATGACTGCCAATACAACCTCATGTAGGCGCCCTCATGTAGGCGCCTCGCTCTAACGGTATAAAAAGGATAGGATGCATCGGTTGCGTGACTTTCCTTCTTCCCTTAACGTGTTTTTTTTTTTCAAATTTTTCAGTGTTATGCACTTTTGTATTCATTTCCTTTGTTTTTATGGTAATGTATGACCCTTTCTCACCGTTGTATCCCCCCCCCCCTTATGTAATGCCCATGATAGGGATCTTTAAGGGAACAATAAATGGTGATGATGATGATAAATCAACAAATTTAGATAAATTTGTTCATTTGGATAAATTAATAGTTTATAGACAGGCAGAGCAATTACGCTGACAAATTGTTTATTGCAACATTTAACACGACGGAAGCAATCTCGCTAAACATTGAAGGTACGGAGCATAGGGTACTATGCACATGAAAACATGAAAAAAGGGAATGCACCACAGAAAAAATCCCTATGAACCTTGAAATGAGAGAACTATCTTTAGAGTTGATATAGAGGATTCATCGATGAATGGCATATAAACAAACTGCACAGCAAGATTTTTACAGTTGTGATGAGCCACGTACAGCAAAGGCGTCGGCGATGTAAACGAAGATATGCACACGGTTATACACGATGAAGGAACTGGTGGTGACACAAAGGGGACGCCTCAAATAATTTATTATGCGGCGTTACGGAAGACTCTCCCTTTGAGCAGTTTGTAGGATCACGTTTGCTTTAATAAATTAGCCGCTCGCTTCGAGCTCGCTTGCTGGACAACTAGTTATTTGCATATAATCGGAGGTACGTTTGTCATCGGTTCGAATCCGCACCTAAACTAGTCTCCCACTTGACTATCTCATGGTTGCTAAGTAGGAAGCGAAATTCTAGCTATAACTCTACCCTGAACTATGCACGAAGAATGGTTGCGACGCCGGGGTGGCGTAGTGGTTACGGCGCTCGACTATACTGTTCCCAAGGACGCGGGATCGAATCACCGCCTCGGCAGCCGCTTTTCGCTGGAGGCGAAAAGCTAGACGCTTGTGTGCTCTGCGATGTCAGTGCACGTTAAAGAACTCCAGGTGGTTGACATTTCCGGAGTCCTCCACTACGGCGTCTCTCATAGCCTGATCGCTTTGGGCGTTAAACCTCACACACACACACACACACACACACACACACACACACACACACACACACACACACACACACACACACACACACACACACACACACACACACACACACACACACACACACACACACACACACACACACACACACACACACACACACACACACACACACACACACACACACACACACACACACACACACACACACACACACACACACACACACACACACACACACACACACACACACACACACACACACACACACACACACACACACACACACACACACACACACACACACACACACACACACACACACACACACACACACACACACACACACACACACACACACACACACACACACACACACACACACACACACACACACATTTTAAAGCGAAACCTCTCTAGGCTCATGGAACGAAATCCCGTGCGCGAGAGTTGTGCATGAGATCTGTCATATCCTACGAGATCCCACGAAATTAGTTGTTGTCTAGCGTTCCTTCCATCTGCAATGCGGCGCACTTTTCTCTCTCTATATATAATTTTTTGACACGAAGTGACGTGCTTATTTTCTCTCGACGCACCCCAGCCCAACCACCGGTCACTTTTAGGGAGGACAAACGATATCACGTAATAGCGAAATTAACTCGTGTTTCTCTGTTGGGAAAGAGGGGGGAGGAGGGGGGGGGGCAACATCTTGCGAAGCTGCCTTTCTGCACTTTTGAGAGCGGAAAAGAATAATCGAGAGGCGCGAATTCAAAATCGCTGTTTGTGCATTTAAAAAAATCCGGCATGAAAACGGAGCTATAGGCGCGACACGGGCTTTAGAAATAGTTAGAGATCACTGACGTCAGCGGTAAAGACTATCCACGCAGTGCTTTGTACTTGGCAATAAAAGTAAGCAAGGCCCATTGATTATCGTGATCCTTGAGCACAAAAAGGTAGAAAAGCTTGGCACTCACTTAAATTTTAACGTATGCCGGCGTAGCACATAGGGACGGGGACAGGAAGAAGCAAAACACATTGACACAGCGCAAACTTTTATTTATTTATTTATTTGATCATACTGCAGACCCAGTGAAAGGGGCTAACGCCCTCCATTATTTGCACTTTTGGCAGAATTTTAACCGGTAGTTAAGTTCAGTTGTAATGCGTTTAAGAGTTATATGAACTATGTCATAGTTTAAATATGAAAATGCTTTTCTTACTTTGTGTATAGGCGTGAAGCTAGAAAACCTAAGTGACCTGTGCCGCGAACTGCTTTCTCGGAGTAGTTAACAGTCGCCTGGTTCTCTCAATTTATTTGTGAGGCACGCAGTCACTGTAAGTATGCTATGTCACAGTTTTGTTAGCATTCGATTTTGTTCACTTCGTAACATCTGCCTACCGTCTTTACTTGTACCGGCGCCCGCTTTTCGACGGAGGCGAAAATCAAGGTGTCTGTGTATACTCTGCGATGTCAGTGCGCGTTAAAGAACCCCAAGCGGTCGAAATTATTCTGCAGCCCTCCACTATGGCGTTTCTCATAGCCTGAGCCGCTGTGGGATGTTAAACCGTAGCTACCAAACCAAGTTATTATATACACATGCAGTCGTGCACAAAAACCGTCGCGCTTTCAGTGCGATATATTTATATAGTCAAGCGTGCCCACCATCATCAGCATCATCAGCCTGACTATACCCACAGTAAGACCGCTCATCCATCAGTATAGGCAGGACACTCAAGCAGGACACGTTCGTCAGTTTCGATCACTCCGCCGTTATCACAATGAGGACTGTTCGTTTGACCGAAGCATGTCGCAAAGTACTTGTAAACTCGGAATCCAAGCGAAGTCGGTCATGGAGCGTTTTCAGATGGCTAGGAAATCTAGGAGAGAGTCTTGATCTTAGATGTGGGTCGAGTGTGAGTATAGAGATGGGTACGGCACATCATCATCATCATCAGCCTGACTATACCCACTGCAGAGCGAAGGCCTCTCCCATATTTCTCCAATTAACCCGGTTCTGTGCTAGCTGCATCCACTTGACCCCTGCGAACTTCTTAACCTCATCCGCTCACCTAACTTTCTGCCACCCCCTGCTACGCTTTCCTTCCCTTGGATTCGCAGTTTGTTACCCTAAGCGACCATCAGTTATCCTCTCTTCGCACTACATGTCCTGCCCATGCCCATTTCGTCTTCTTGATTCTTCTTGATTCTTCTTGATTCTTCTTGATTTCTTCTTCTTCTTCTTCGTGCGCAACAATGATTGTTAAATAATAGAGCTTCTTATGCACGTAGACCATTCCAGTCTAGAAAAAATATTCTTTCCTATTTCTTTTAGAAATGTGGCGTTATAGTCTAAACTCAAATAAGTCCATAAGAGTAAAAAGGGGGTATCAAGTCGTCTAGCCACTCTCTTCAAGCTCTTGGGTACATCTTCATATCTACAGATACAAAATACCTATGGTCGCAACGGAAGCTTATTTTCACTACAAAACATTCCTGTCTCTAGGAATTACCAAGATTTTAATCGAGGATTTGGTGTCGTCTAATTGTTAAAATGAAAACACCTTTTGCAGTCACTAAAAGTCTGCTGCCAATGGTAACTGCAGGAAAGAAACTTAAAGGGGAGGGAATATGCCTATGTTGCCAACATACATAGTAAATTATTCCGTAGTGATGAAATTTTAACCTAGGGCTTTCGAGAGAATATACCATGCCCCTACAGATGACTGCGCTAGAGGACTATGATAATCCGTTTTTAGTCCCATAGGGTAATTTGGGTTCAGAGTGCGCAATAAAAAAAATTGCGGTCCTGTAAGCGTCTTAATTTAATGGCGATTTCCACTGGTCGCTACGGAGCACGTCTTCTTGCTCCGGGACGACGATTTCGAATTCCACTGGTCGACCAAGATAGGTTGCGCGTATTCCGTTGGTCGTTTGGGGCAACTCGGGAAGCTCCAGCTCGATCCGCCGACCGAAGTCGGATCTCGCCGGAAGTCCTAGTCGCTGACGCGCTCACTTCCGGATGCTGCTGGATTCTTTTGGCTTTTTTTGACCGTTTCAGCGACATAGGCAGAGGACACTGGGCATCACCGCTTTTTTTGCGCGAATATGTCGAAGTGCGTCAATCGAAAAACGTCTCCATCGTTAAAAAATGAGAAAGCAAGTTGTTGAGGGCCGCACTCCTGGCTATTTATCAACCGTAAACATTTTGGCGTATGGGATGCGGCTACAACTTTCGAAACCGGCTCAGCTTTACTTCCGCCGCGCTCTACACGTTCCGCTGGTCGACCAAGGCTGATTTGCTCTGTAGGGCTTTAGGTCGGCTCGGGCGCCCAGCTCCGATCGACCAGTGGAAATCGCCATAAGATCCTGTTACAAAGTACTACTTAGCGGCTCTCCCATTTCGTTAGCGTGAAACTATTCTTGTTAACACTGCTCAAAAAGTACATATCGTTACGTGGTGGTGACAAGGCCGATGACTAAAAATGAAGAGTCTGTGAGTGCACTGAGGAAACTCTTTATTGGGCATACTTGCACCCGCAAAAGAACTAAGGGAATCGGCGGCGGCGATAGCAACAAACGTGCTAGGCGGTCGTCGAACTAAGATTGCTAAGGAAACATCGAGATAAAGCCGCAGACCGTGACTATAGCGTAATCTGGAACATTGCAGAAACACACGCGAGTGGCAGGAACCTTCTAGATTCCTCTGGACGCATCTTGCGCGACGAAGAAAATGATAAAGCTACGTCTCACGACAACGAGCATGAACAAAAACGAAGTACAGAATGGATTCTCGCGCTAGAATCACAATGACCGCTTGTGGTGGTGCTGGTGGTGAAAACATTTATTATAATACATATAGGTATATACACTAGGTGGGATGCCTAGACAGGCACTCCATTGGAGTTTGCCGCAGCCCGGGCGCGCTGCGTTAAGACCTTTTCAGCAGCCGGACAGGGTCGCCTCCCAGTTCTCTCGGGTGGGGTTGGGGATAGGGGGCAAAGATGGGTTTTTCTGGCAGGCCCACACCATGTGGTAGGTGTCAGACACCTCCCCACAGTGTGAGCACAGCCCGTCGAATTGCGGATCAAAATGTTTTAGAGTAGCCGGGCACAACATTGTATTGGTGAGCAGGCGCAGGAGCACCCGCTCATTAGCCTTAATTCCCCAGCCCTTTGCACGGGGTGGGAAGAGTTTGGTGCGTAGATCTGTAATATTCACATATTTCTTTAAATTTGTAAACTGGGCTGAAATCAAAATCCTGGTCCGCGTCGGGTCCCGCGGGAAATGCCCGGAGAGAAAGCGCGCGGGCGGCGGCGGCGGCTGCCTCATTCCCTTGGAGACCTTGGTGACCTGGAGCCCAAACGAGAGATCGGTACGCGGGATCCGAATCTCGACTGCAATTTTGGTATATGCGGTAAGCTAGGGGAGCAGTCCACCCTTGCTGGACGTTCCGGCAAGCCCCTCGCGAGTCGGTTATGATGTATTTGGAGGAGGAGTCAGAGGCTGCGAGGGCGATGGCAACCTCTTCTGCGTGTGTTGGTGACTGGGACTTGAACGTAAGGCCATCTACTGTTTTGCCCTTGTGGATGACCGCGGCTGTGTACCAACCCCTAGGGTTTGGGCCGGAGACATCCACAGAGAAAACTCCTGGTTTGCTTCCATAATGGCGGTCCAAGGCTTGTCGGCGGCTGTAAAAAAGAACAAATAAAGACTCGAATCAATCACGGCAATAAGTACAAGGAAACTCTGTAGACAATATCTGAATGTGCCTGCGGAGCGCACGCAATGAAGAAATCAATGTGGTTCCGCATGCGCTGACCCTTCTTAGACTAGTTGCCGCTTGCGACATTCCGATGGCTGTTCACAAGTGTCGTTTTCTCCATCTGCAGATAAAGAAAAGCACAGGTGGGAGTAGTCGCAGGATTCCGTATACTCTCCCAGAAGGAAAAAAGATCTTCCACCAGAAAACTTGACGGCTCCACGCGAAAGCCCCGTCAGTGGAAAAAGAACGCGGCGGCGATAACTTGAGGCGGCAACAGGGATTGCGCCAAAGCACGAATGACCCCGCAAACATGCATCGTAGTCGTGAAAAGCGGTCGCGAGTGATACAACCAGACCGCCGAAAGAAGGACACTCTCAGCGCCCTGAGAACCAGCGTAAACTGCCCTCCGAAAAATACTGGCCATGAACATTCTTACACAACGTGCCAGATATAGACTTGGCAGCGGACAGTATATATGCATGGACCATGCAGCGTACGATGGTAACCACCCAACGCTCCAGCGTAGACGAAACTTCTCCAAGTCCTATCGGGAGGAACCACGCCATTAAAGAGAACCATTGAGCGGAGGACATTGCCCGTTGTCCGCGTCCCGGCTGCTCTATAAGAGGTAGAAGTGATACCACCAGAATGTCCATCGCTGTGGTCGCTGCGATGTTTTAGCTATAGACTACAGTGACACGTGGCACATGTCGATAGAACGCCACTATAGTGACATAGAGTGCGGAGGGCAGACATCCGTAAAATTGGGTACTCCGATTAATTAGTGTCGGGAATCAGCTCACAGATTTGTGTGATCAAAGGAAGCAAGCAGCGAAGCCGAGCACTCGTCCCTTGTTAAACAAGCGAAAAAGTAGCGGAGAGCCAGCGTCCGGCAGCAGATCGAATTGCGAAAGGGAAGGGAAGGAGAATGCACCCTTCGAACGTGTACGGCTGCCCAAGCGCAGGACGACAAATGAGGGACTGTGCGAACGTTCGTACAGCGCGCAATTCGAACCGGACTGCCTAGACGGGCTCGAGTCATGCCAGTTAAAATTGTGAAATGCTGGATGTTACGAAAGTTGAAAGCACCCTCCCGATATAGTCCTCAATATCTTTGATGACTGCATAAAAAGCTCAAAAGAAATTAGGCTTTTTATGGTTTATGTGGTTTAGAAAGCGACTGAGGCTATGAGACACCGTAGGGGAGGGCTCCGGCGATTTCGACCACCTGGGGTTCTTTAACGTGCGCTGACATTGCACTCCACACGAGTGCCTTGCTTTTCGTGTTCATCGAAAAGTGGCCACCGCGGTCTGGATTCGATCCCGCATCCTTGGGCAGCAGTCGAGCGCCCCAACGACTGCACCACCGTGGCGGGACCAAAAATGACGTCATTCACAAAAGCCGTTACATTTACTGCCTGAGTGCTGGGAGCGGAATACCGATCACGGCAGGGTGCATAACAGTGGCACGCTGGCAAGGGCCGAGAGGGACGAGCTCACCAAGTCGCCAATAGCCGGTGTGATTATAAGCCACGCTAATGAGGTGAAGAATCCCGCCGAAAACCCGAAAGCCTGAAGATAGCACTGAAGATGTTAGCTGACTGGTTTATGGGTGTTTGAAGTATCAAAATGACTCAGCCTATTTCAGGCTTGGTAATCGAGAACTTCGGACAATTTCGGCCGCAACGCTTTTCCAGCGTGCTCCAACATCGCACAATGCACGGGCAATGTCAGTGCTCGTATAGCGATGTTCAAGGCAATCGTATGCATTTACCTACTATATAAAGAGTTTAGAAGATCACTTGCAGCTCTTCTTGATGCAGTCGGAAATGTCTATGGTTAAACTCGACAAGCTTTGGTTTACTTACAAGGAACGAGACAGAGCAGAAATGGTTATTACTGACGAGTGCTGCCATCGCATCGCTAACCGCTCAGCCATGGTGACTCTCAAAGCCTTGTGATGGACGTTTAAAGTATGACTGACCTTCATATTTCCGGCCGAGTTAACTCCATCTCGTTAACAGAAAGGGAGGAGTATTCGTCCTGCAGCAAAAAAAGAAAAAAGACAAGTAAATCATGGCACAACGCCAAATATGCTTCTGACTGTGTAGGACCATCTGGACCAGGAGGAGGCCATGCTTCTTTCTTTCAATATAAGGCAACTTGACCCCATCTATAGTCGAAGTGCAAAAGCGCACCATTGCACATCAAGAAAAAGAAAAGCAGTCATCATTCCATACGTTGCGGCAGCCTCCCCATCTACAGCGGTGTGCAACCGGGTCATAGCTTTCAAATATGCGAGGAACCGTGGGTCTCGAACATGCGGTTGCAACACCTATGAACAGCCGCATGACTACGACCTTAGAACTTAGCGGCTTCTTGCACTGCAAGAATTGCGTCGCCCGTGCGCGTATTATACTCTGAGGCCCTCAGAGTACGCACAAGGGCGACGCCGACAATTAACACCAGGCTCTTGAGTGTAACGAAGCATCGCTGAGGCGTTGCTACCGACTCTGCAGTTCTTCATACTAAAGGCAGCATGTGCGGGATTTGGCAGGCTACTCAGTAAACAATTCGTAGTTTTCCAACAGCACCCGCCAGGCCGCTAGCACTCCACGACGAAACACGTGGCCCTCCCCAGAGCACAAAAGGCAAAACAAAGGCCTTCAGTATATCGGAGACGTACTAGCGTTGGCACGTGTAGGTTTACCGGATGCCTCCTAGGCCCGCGCACTGGCCACGATGTTGCCCCACTCATGTCCGTGCGCGTGCTTAGAAGGGATCCGGTAAACCGACACGTGCCAACGCTAGTACGTCTCTGCTATGCTAAAGAGCCGCGCTTTTCGTCGTGGCGTGTCGGCTAACGAAGCACGCAGAGAACATGTCGGGCTCGTGTGGGAGTCGTGCAGAACGCGAAAATCGCGACAATAGGTGACTTCTCTCACGATCAGGAAGAGAAAGGGCGCCCATTACCGGCCGCCGGTCAGTTATATGTATACCCGAGCGTAGAGGACAGAACTAAAAAAATCCACTGGTGAAGCGCAAGCAGAAAGTGCAGTGCACGTTAAAGAACCCCAGGTGGTCGAAATTTCCGGAGTCCTCCACCACGGCGTCTCTCATAGCCTGAGTTGCTTTTGGACGTTAAACCCCACAAACCAACCAAGCAGAAAGTGGTGAATGCACTAAAACGCGGACCAGTCTGCTCAGTGCTGACCAAAGACCCACGGCGCCGCCATTTCCTAAAAAAAAAAGAAAAATGATATGCGTGGAATAGTCCGTGCGCGTCGACCACTGAAAATTGTTGATCAAAGCGTAGCAACTCATGGAGGCTGCCGGTACTCGGCAGTCTCGGGAAATCGGCCGATACTTGAGCCTTGCAGATAACCAGAGCACCCGATTACATGATGGCCGTTCAAGAAAAAACGCATCTTAACTTTAATAAGAGCCATTATTGCGACTTTCTTCAGCCGGCGCGTACATGCACAGGACGGACAGCTTGACAAGCTTATATGAGTAATCAAAGGATAAAATGGAACCTAACCCTTCATAAGTAACATGGCAGTCCCTATATAGATTGGCTCCATTTAGGACAATATATCTGTATAATGACACCCAACGTGCGGTCACAAAGGAAGAGAAGCTGTCTCAATTAAAATCATCCTTAAATACCATTACACCTCATGAGGGGTCAAAATTTGTTTCCTGACTGTAGAGAAAAGCGCAGTGAAAGCCGTGCACATTTAGCGAGAGTATTAACGGGACAGGCAGCCTTAGAGCGCATGTTCGCCGAAAACCCGGTAACGTGGCAAAGAAATTTCCTTACTGGTCGACCCAATGATAATGTCGCAGTTTGTGATATCATTCAGCCACCTGTGAAGTGCCATCTAAGAAAGAAAACCACTCTTGTGGAAAGAAAGTCGATCCCGAAAACGAACAGCTGCCTTCTCGGTTATAACTTGGCTACGATACCCCTACGCTACTTGGGAGCTTTTATCTTAGTCGCATTTATTCTACAAAACAACACCGGCTGGCCGAAACGTCACAGTGAGCCAGCTTACAGGCAACTCATGTCATTATAAAACGTTAAAGTTGGTTGCTTTATATACAATACACTGATCAAATCATTTATGTTCACCAGCCGTGACGGTGCAGTGGTTACGGCGCCATATGACTATATAGTACTGTGCCGCTGGAAGCGAAAATGAAGGTGTTCGTGTGATGTGCGCTATCAGTGCACGTTAAAGGATCCACGTGGCCCAAATTTCCTGAGCCCTCCGCTACAGCGTCTCTCATGGCCTTAGTCGCTTTGGGACGTTAAACCCCTTAAGTAAACCCAAAATCAGGTTCACATGACTGAGTCTTTAACTGCAATTATATTTTGGACAGAATCACCGAATACTTTCGGATAGCTCTGACAGGATCAGCATTGCGAATAGCCATTGAGTGTTTCTGTGTGCTATGCACACCTAACAGCATCAGCGTATGATGCGGAACTCCATTTTCTATCGTGATAGAGAGCAAATGCAAGGGGGTCTGAAAAGGAAACCATTTATGCAAAGTTCGCTGTAAGAACTCCATCCCAACAGTTCATAAGCGCAAGCTCAACAATCTCCGACTTCCTACATAAAATACAGTTGGGACTTCATAGCACAAAACATTCCTTTCTGGTCATCTATGTATATTCACGGGCTTAACCCTGGCTACCTACAGTTTAAGGAACGTTTTCACAGCAGGCTGGGGAGGTACCCGTTTTGCAGTTTTCGGTACATTTCGCCCTAGCTCACGTTATAATGACCGGCACAGAGGAAAGGGTAACATTATTTTAATAAGATCTTTGTACAGCTCTTTTATGCTCACGCTGTATGGTTAATGAGAAGTGGGCACATAAAAACCATGTTGCTTGGACAAGTGCATGTATTGGCAAAGCTCTTGCCAAGCGTAATTGGCAAACGTCACGTAGAAAAGCATCCCTTAGACCTCATAAAGAGCAGAAACCGTTGACAACCAGACACAAAATTTAATGTGAAAAAGACAATCCACCAGCGCCTATGCGACGGGGAAGGTTCGTTCGACAAGTTTTCCGATAACTAGCAGCCCAGATAAACACTAAATAAAACTTGAAATTTCTCCAACCAACACTTTTATTTTATAAAACCCGACGTTTCGGAGCCGGCTCGGCTCCTTCTTCAGGGGTGCATGACGCGGGGCTGCGTGCAGCTATAAGTAAAGGAATGGTCGAGGGGGAGAAGAAGGGGGGGGGGGGGGGAGGGGGGGGGGGGGGGCAGAATGGGGAGGGGGTGAGATGTGTGTGAAAGGAATGAGAAGGAAGGAGGGGGGTTTAGACGAGTGAGGGTGCCGCAGGTGCAGGTGTGCTCGCTGGCGACTTTTTTCTTTTCTTCTGTGAAGTGGCCAGGAGAGACAGGCAAATCTGTCGAAATGTTTAGCTTTCAGATAAACACTGCACAGAAATTATAGGTGCAGTGATTAATATCGGCGACAGCAAACGGAGCTATTGCGGAACAAGGGTGAAAAAAAGAGGTCAAAACACATGTTTGCTCTTGCAACTTCAAGCAATGTGTTTTTTTTTTTTTGTCCGCAAAGTGTGGTACGTAATGCATGTTTGGCCCTGCCCTACTGAAAAACCAAACGTTCTACCGGGCAATAACCTCACAAAATCTCCTCTAATCGCACAGACTCTCATACGGTGCACATCATTATCATAAAATATTGTACATGATATATGAAAATGCTCAAAAACTATGAGACCCTATGCAATTATAATCGACTTGTATGTGATTTCTAATGTGAATTGAGTGAGATTGTGTGAGAAAATGCGAGGTGATTGTCTCATACAATTTTTTCAGTAGGGTGTTTGAAGAATAAATATACTAACGCTACACAGGGCTTTGCAGAGGAGCCTTTCGTTCAAGGTGATATGATAGTTCAGGTATATTATGTGTTTGTCTAGCGTAGCGTGGACAGCAGCAACACGTTACAGTGCAGCGTAGCTTGCTTAAATCTAAGTCATTTAATCAGCACTACTGAAAGAGCCCCTTAGAAGCATAGCTATTTCCGTCTACCATTTCGTAATAAGCAGTAGCATTACTAATTAGCGCTGCTAATTAACACTATTGTCTAGCAATTACCACTCGACTAGTATCGTTCAAACAGTACAGGAAGAAGTTCACAAATCTCGCATATATTGCTTTTCATTAACTTTCTCTGCAGCTTTTTGCTCGCCATATCATAACTGAACTTCATTCTCAGCTGTCAGGGTGAAAAACTAATACTGTAATCGAAACTTGAACGTTATTGTAGTGTTTTGTAGCGAGAGCTACATTAACCACAGTCACTATTTCGCCGTGCCTGCTCGAGAGAAGAAGAAAAAGAAGAAGAAGAAGAATTAAGAAGAAGAAGTAGTAGTAGTAGTAGTAGTAGTAGTAGTAGTAGTAGCAGTAGTAGTAGTAGTAGTAGTAGTAGTAGTAGTAGTAGTAGTAGTAGTAGTAGTAGTAGTAGTAGCAGTAGTAGTAGTAGTAGTAGTAGTAGTAGTAGTAGTAGTAGTAGTAGTAGTAGTAGTAGTAGCAGCCGCAGCAGCAGCAGCAGCAGCAGCAGTAGTAGTAGTAGTAGTAGTAGTAGTAGTAGTAGTAGTAGTAGTAGTAGTAGTAGTAGTAGCAGTAGTCGTCGTGGGAGGCGGTAGCTGGCAGCTGACATGGCCGAACGCTAACTGGACGTAGGGTTTCCTGACATAACGTCGGGCCTCTCCTTTCATACGGGAAAGTGATATCACAATCAGCTTCCCAAAACCCTTGCATTCACGTTATCCCTAGTCCACGCAGGGGTAACGGCTCGTTTAAAGCGGGACTTTATATGTTGGCTGGTAGCTTACGTTCTCTCGTCATCGCGAGCGTGAAAGTGAAAACAGAGAGAAAGAGGTGCCGTATTGGAGGGCTTCGGACCACTGCGCGATAGACTCGGCTTTCGCCTCATCACACATTAGGGGTCAAAAGTGCCTCCTATGGCATAAATAAAGTGAAACTCTCGAGTAAAATACTATGTGCAAAATCCATCTCTTTACTTTCAAGCCGTACCTAAGCGTAGCCATGCAGATAACTCTCGCGTAACTCCAGCCTTAACAACGAGCTAAACCAAAGCTAATTTTTTTATCACCGTAGCCAGACTGCTTTTATTTATTACTGTAGCCCTGCAGTCATTACAGCTGGTATTGACAACAGGCTGCAGTTGCCTGATGACAGCCTGTATCTTCGGCCCTGTATCTTCGTTCTTTTTTTTTTTTTTCTTTGTACCTGTTGCTCATAAGTTCCTTTATTTGTGGTTCCATATATCAAACAGTTTAGACTAAATGGCCCCCTCACTCCTCCTGGAGACGTGACCGGGCCCTAACCTCCACCTTATAATCCAGCGCTGTCCACGTGACAACACGCTGGTAGAGAACCTGGATCGCTTTCGACAGCCTCTTTTCGTTCCGTGCCGCCAACTGTCGCGTACCGTCAGAACGCAGCTACACAAAAATGTGGATATCGCGTCGCGCGGACACCTCATCCACTGGGGTCTCCAATGTCTTCGGCTCCGGTTCGACTGTGGGAGCAAGCTCGCTCTCTTCCTCGCAAAAATATAAATAAATAAAAATAAGGGGGGGGGGGTGGGGGGGGGGTCAATGCTTAAAATCGGGGTGTGCTTAGAATCGCGAAAATACGGCAGTTCATTGAGGACCAGTACATAAGAGAGAGCACCAAGGAAAGGGAAGACGACCTTGGTCCTTTGTCGCTTTTGCGTGCGTTGGTCGTTAATATCAGCCACGCTTGCCACAACGTAGTAGAGCACTGGACACAACACGAATTCTTATTTTTGAAAGAAAAGAAAAAGGAAACAAAATAACACCTGAAAATGTGGTCTACGAAAAGCAAAATGTATCAAGGCTCCGGTTTTTAATGGCATGACTTCTGCCCTCTGGCGAGCAAAACGACTGTTTAGTACGCTAGTTTATTCTTGTGGGAACAGATGGCGCCACCAACTAGGCACTTTGGAATACGGGCTGCGGTTTTTGCACACTGCCACACATTTCTAGGGCAGATAGGCGGGTGGTTTTAAAATTGGTAAAGGGTCCTAGACATGTTCTAGAATACTTATCGCGGTCATGGAGGAAGATCGCGGTTTACTGCACGGATAGTTTCTTATGGAGCCTCCTCTGTTCATGCCGCCGCCTTCGGTTAGAGACGGAGACTCGGTAAACTTTTATTATTACTTTCTTCTTAGTGCGTCGAGCTCTTACGCTTTGGTTGCGCGGATGCCCGTACGCTTAGCCTTGAGACAGAGCGGGAGGAACCGGGCACAGTGAGAGACGCGATTCGTTCTGCTTTGATGCTGCGAGCGGATGCATAACCTAGCATAAACTTGGCAGCACAGTACCTTGCCCCTTATCTTAATAACCATATAAGCCTGTCAGGCTTATAGGGTTAGAAAAGAAACGACCCAACGTACTAGTTAGGCGAGGACTGTAAATTTAATTTAGCACAATTGTCAAACAGACATCGTGGCGCACTTAGTTATAATTCTGCTGTTTTGCATAGCATTTTGTGCATAATTAAGTTTCGGCGTCACGAATTTTGTATCCAATCGCTGTCATCATTGTCACTCAACTGCACAATTTATTGCTTGATTGGAGGGGCATGCTTTTCTCAAATTTAGAAAACGATTGACCACATATTTGTGGCGAATTAAAGTACTAAATGAGTGCCCACAGTTCATTTGCATTTGCTGGCTTTTACAGTGCGTTTACAATGTACAGTCTGGATGACAACGAATTCGTTTTGAACACACGAACAAAATTTGAACTCCAGTTCATCTCAATATTGTGTCTACCGCTTTTTTTATATAATAAATTTGCCTAGTATTATTCCTAGTGCTGCAGGAACCCAGGGCAAGGAATCGAAATTTTTATTTTGCTAAGGCTCTACGACGAGCATCGGTTTTGGTTTGGTTTCGTTAATGGGGTTTAACGTCCCAAAGCGACTAAGGCTATGAAAAGCGCTGTGCTTCAGAGCCGCTGCAGTGCTTAAAGCGCATGATTCCGTCGCTTCCGCCTCGTCTACTGGCGCGGCAGGCATAGAGAACGAGAGAGCAAAGATACAAAACAAAACAAACATGCGGAGCTGTGTCTTCGTTTCAGGCCTCTCTCACGTTCCCTGTATCTTGCATCCCTTCAGAGCTGGCGAAGCAGAAAAGCGACGCGCAGGGAAAAAAAAAAAAATAATAATAAAAAAGAAATACTAAAAATACTATCCGCGTCTTCGTCGCTAGGCGACGACCGCGCAAGCAAAGAGGAAGATCCTGCCCTCTCTCCGGCCTGTCCCAAGGGAGAGAGCGCATCTGAGACAGGGTTCGCTCCAGCCTCACGCCGC
>NC_139352.1:27540331-27549844 GCF_055883805.1 Amblyomma maculatum | reverse complement strand
CCAACAGCAGCATCCGTGCTTTCGCATTACTTCAATGCAGATTCTGCAGTGCTCTCTAATTTTTTCTTCTCTACTTTCTTTTTTCTGTCTGCACAAGGCAGCGGAGGTGGCTCAGCTACAGAGCCAGTAGCATGCCCGTGCATTTTCTTTTCCTTCTTCCTACAGCCACAACAACAACAACTTTTACTTCGCACACTCTAGCTGCTGCTTCTTCACACACCTGACGTAAGCTTCTTCGCACCGGGCACAGTATACCTCCACAAATATACTACATTGCCTGCCACTGTCCAATCACTGCCTACTCTTGCCCGGTCACAGCTGCCCACCTGGCTCACCTTCTGTGACCTTCCTTCCTTCCTTCCTTCCTTCCTTCTTCCTTCCTTCCTTCCTTCCTTCCTTCCTTCTTCCTTCCGTCCTTCCTTCCTTCCTTCCTTCCTTCCTTCCTTCCTTCCTTCCTTCCTTCCTTCCTTCCTTCCTTCTTCCTTCCTCCTTCCTTCCTTCCTTCCTTCCTTCCTTCCTTCCTTCCTCCTTCCTTCCTTCATCCTCCTTCCTTCCTTCCTTCCTTCCCTCCTTCCTTCCTCCTTCCTTCCTTCCTTCCTTCCTTCCTTCCTTCCTTCCTTCCTTCCTTCCTTCCTTCCTTCCTTCCTTCCTTCTCCTTCCTTCCTTCCTTCCTTCCTTCCTTCCTTCCTTCCTTCCTTCCTTCCTTCCTTCCTTCCTTCCTTCCTTCCCTTCTTCCTTCCTTCCTTCCTTCCCTTCCTTCCTTCTTCCTTCCTTTCCTTCCTTCCTTCCTTCCCTTCCTTCCTTCCTTCCTTCCTTCCTTCCTTCCTTCCTTCCTTCCTTCCCTTCCTTCCTTCCTTCCTTCCTTCCTTCCTTCCTTCCTTCCTTCCTTCCTTCCTTCCTTCCTTCCTTCCTTCCTTCCTTCCTTCCTCCTTCCTTCCTTCCTTCCTTCCCTTCCTTCCTTCCTTCCTCCTTCCTTCCTTCCTTCCTTCCTTCCTTCCTTCCTTCCTTCCTTCCTTCCCTTCCTTCCTTCCTTCCTTCCTTCCTTCCTTCCTTCCTTCCTTCCTTCCTTCCTTTCCTTCCTTCCTTCCTTCCTTCTTCCTTCCTTCCTTCCTTCCTTCCTTCCTCCTTCCTTCCTTCCTTCCTTCCTTCCTTCCTTCCTTCCTTCCTTCCTTCCTTCCTTCCTTCCTTCCTTCCTTCCTTCCTTCCTTCCTTCCTTCCTTCCTTCCTTCCTTCCTTCCTTCCTTCCTTCCTTCCTTCCTTCCTTCCTTCTTCCTTCCTTCCTTCCTTCCTTCCTTCCTTCCTTCCTTCCTTCCTTCCTTCCTTCCTTCCTTCCTTCCTTCCTTCCTTCCCTTCCTTCCTTCCTTCCTTCCTTCCTTCCTTCCTTCCTTCCTTCCTTCCTTCCTTCCTTCCTTCCTTCCTTCTTCCTTCCTTCTTCCTTCCTTCCTTCCTTCCTTCCTTCCTTCCTTCCTTCCTTCCTTCCTTCCTTCCTCTTCCTTCCTTCCTTCCTTCCTTCCTTCCTTCCTTCCTTCCTTCCTTCCTTCCTTCCTTCCTTCCTTCCTTCCTTCCTTCCTTCCTTCCTTCCTTCCTTCCTTCCTTCCTTCCCTTCCTTCCTTCCTTCCTTCCTTCCTTCCTTCCTTCCTTCCTTCCTTCCTTCCTTCCTTCCTTCCTTCCTTCCTTCCTTCCTTCCTTCCTTCCTTCCTTCCTTCCTTCCTTCCTTCCTTCCTTTACGGCGTGATTCAGGTAACACGAAACAAGTGTGACAGATACTGCGCCTTCCCGTTTCTGTGAACCAATTATTGTGCCGAGAAGAACAGCATCGGTTTGTTTACATTCGACCTCTGCACATTTTGCAGAACGATCATTTTGACTTCCGAAAAATTAGTTCATGATCCGGTTAATACAATGTAATAAATTTTAATTCAATAGATATTTTGCTTCTTATGACTTTCTACGTCTTTCTTTCACTTTATGATGAATGCGAGGCTGCTCTTGGCCCCTGAGATTCGAATGGTCATTCGGAACCACACTGTGTCAATGTCCTTGAGTTCAATGGTCATAGAAAGTAATCGACTGTAATGCGACAATGCTGCTATAACTATATGCGCGGTAATTATACATTCCGGAAGGGCCGGGACGTAGCCAGTCTTCTTTAGAGCGCAATTGCTTTGCTTCTATCCAATAAAGAATCGACCTAATCGTGGTACAACGACGTACAGCCTCGCCCACTTCCAGCTGTAAGACGCTCAGTGCGCTTTCAAAGCGTCATTGCGTCCGGCCGGCCAAGCAATAAAGATGCGTGGCAGGTAATGTGAAGCATCATGTCCGGGTCCCTGCCTGCTTGCATCGATTTGCATCAACATGTGCCTGCGCCGGACGCAATGTTGCTTTGAAAGCAGTGACAGTGCTATAGCTAAAGTGGATGACCTTCTACGCTCACAAAATTGTAGACCCCATGAGTAACTAGGGATGGCAATAGCTGTCTCCCTCTTCTTTTTCCTTCCTTCTCTATTTTCTCTTCTTTCCGCACGATGCAGCGGAGGTGGCTCAGCTGCAGAGCCAGTAGCAGGCCCGTGCATTTTCTTTTCCTTCTTCCTACAGCCACAACGACGTACGGCAGTGGCCGATCCCCATCGAGTTGCGATCTCCACCGACCCTGTCGGCATTGAACCTGCCCCCGAGATGATAATCGCGTCACTATTTCAAGCTACTACAGCTATGCCATCCCTAGTTACTTATGGGTCTACAATATTGTGAGAGTACAGGGTCATCCACTTCTAGCTATAGCACTGTCACTGCTTTCAAAGCAACATTGCGTCCGGCGCAGGCACATATTGATGCAAATCGATGCAAGCAGACAGGGACCCGGACATGCTGCTTCACATTACCTGCCACGCATCTTTATTGCTTGGCCGGGCCGGACGCAATGACGCTTTGAAAGCGCACTGAGCGTGTTACAGCTGGAAGTGGGCGAGGCTGTACGTCGTTGTACCACGATTACGTCGTCGCCTCTTTATTAAATAGAAGCAAAGCAATTGCGCTAAAAAGAAAACTGGCTACGTCCCGGCCCTTCCGGAATGCATAGTTACCCCGCATATAGTTATATCAGCATTGTCGCATTACGGTCGATTACTTAAGCGTCCCCAGAGTTTTCGCGCACATCATGTGGTTGTGTGTGCCAATTAACTGTATGGCATATGGAACGATAATGGCGGGTTGGAAGAGGTCGCACACAGTGGAAATGGTAAAAAAAAAAAAAGCATACTATTAACATAAGAACGAGATAAACGAAGACGCAGTGCAGCGCTTGACTAGCAAATTAAGGTTTTTCTAAAGCAGGGGGGGGGGGGGGGGGGGGGGGGGGTACCCCGAGTAATGATCAAGGCAGCTCATTCGTCAAGGCTACCCATGCAATGCTCTCATTATCCGTGCAGCTTCTTTTTGAACAAAATGAGTCGACAGTCCGACGCTTCTAGACGTTGCACATTGGTCCCCCTTTCTCCGACTTTCGGGCTTGTTTCTTTGGTTCCGCTATACACGTATAGCGTGCACTCATCAGAGCTACTCTGTAGGATTCGTTCGCCGTTGGAGTATCTATGGAGGCAATCGGACACACAGTAGCGGGCATCCACCACGTTTGCGGCCTATACCTATAGGAAGCAGTGGGAGCACGTCTCCCGCCCGCGAGCTGCGACACGGGTCGTGGTCGCGGAAGGAAGTGGTCGCGTGGTGGGGTCACAGCGTCCGCGCGATGGCCGTCCGAGGTGGGCTTCCTTCCCACGGGAACCTCCGGCGCCCGGGGCAATTAGAAGACGCCGGGAGACAATGGCTTCTTCCGCGCCGCCGTTTCCGCCTCCGTCCAGTGCACATTCTTCTCTCTCCCGAAGATTAAGTCAACCGGGTTCCCACAGGCTTTTTCGGAGTGGCCGTGTTTTTCTTTCTTCTCGTTATTCCCAGAGTTCATTTTTTTTTTCGTCGCTCCTTTTCCCGGGGCCGTTGGCGTTGGAAGTGTGTGAGGACATATACTGCAGCAGGGGCGTGCGAGTGGACCTCCGGACGTCTTGATGGCCACTGCGCGGACGTTCATCGCGACGACGGCCGTGTTCGCAGTTCGCTGCGGCACTTCAGGACCTTGATCCCGCGAGGCTGTCACGGTCAAGATCGCGAAGCCGATGCGCGCTGAGCCGAACACAGCGGGAGCGAATTGAGGCGTTGAGCTGCTGCTGATGATGATCGACGCTGACACACCACGGAGGTCTGCGCTGTCCAGACCACGGGCGGCCAACAGAACTTTTCAACTCTGCACTTCGTAATTTGCTTACGGTATTCTGGAGATGTTTCTAATAGGACCACTTGTATAACCACGTGTTCACACGCTGCTAGCAGACATTTACCAAGGCCAACTCTACATAGTCGATCGCAGTCGACTGAAAGAGTGTCGGGTTGCATATTTCGACAGCGCTCGGAACTTAAATAATGATCTTACTCAGTAGGGCCTGGCAGTGCCCTATAGTGACATAAGTACAAGAGAACTCAATCGAGGCCTCCGAAATTCTGTCGTCGTGTCGTTTCACTCGTATAGCCTTTCCTGGTCACACTGAAATTGTATAAAGGTTGCATGCCTTGTTCGATGGCTTTGACAAGTGTTCATTGCATATGGTATATGAGCAGCGTATATAGGACTCCTTGTTTCGGAATATATATATATATATATATATATATATATATATATATATATTATAAAATGGTACGCACCAAATATTCCCGATATGAGATTGTGAGTACCTCATTGATGAACATTTATACAAGAGCATACCCTGTACGGCTAGTAATGTACCCTGAAATGCTAAAGATAAACCGCAGTTGCTTAAAGAATTTCGTGCAATGATTACGAGGCTTCGTGGGAACCAGACAGCTTCCCAAAGCGGCTTAAGCAGCACCGAATCAGGGTCGCCAAGGGCTACACAGCGGTTAAAGCTTTAGGCAAGTACTACCGGGTATCTGCTATCTGGCACGCACTGAATACCTTAACATCCCACCTTCCTTCTTACGGTTGGACTAAATCGCCTGGATCAGCTCTGATAAGTAGCGAAGTCTTGCGCCGCCGTTGTCTCATGCTATTGGACAGCATCCACTTCCGGTTTGAACGTTCTTCCGGGAGCGGCCCGACTCAAAGTCCGTCTCTCGTTTTGTATGTATACATAAGAGACTACATATATATTTTTTTTTTTTTGTGATGAGAACGTGTTTCCCGAAACTGTGCTCGTTGTCATTGACGAACGAATTTCCTGTGCATTTTAGGAGCCAGCTGTTCCATAAATTTCAGAGTGAACTTCCACGAAACAAGCGTCGAAGAGAGCGGACTTTAGGCCTATTCATAGGCTGTGGTATAAGGCTGAAGTGCTGTTCCCGAATTAGCGATTAGGAAAGCGAGGAAAACAAGTCGAATATGTGTTCTGCATCACCCGCATCTCTGACAAGAACACAAGCATTTTACCTTCTAGGCTAGCAGTGTCCGCGCTGTATAAGAACTCAGTGGGGAAGAGAAACATTCCTGCACTATCGCTTGCCAACCAGCCACGGCTTCCGTCAGACCCGTAACTTAGCAGGAATGTTCCAAACAAGGTTATTCGACGAATTAACAAAGTGTTTTATTGTGTGCATTCCCCGTTAGTGTACCTAGATTTTACGCCGTGCTTGCGGCTTCGAAGTATTTTTCAACCACTCGTGGTTGGTTTTTGGTCAATGACCCGTTTCCCACGCAAATCACCGCAGAAAAGCTGAGCGAGCACCAGGCCGCAGAAAATCTTGTACCCATTGAAAACCAGTGGGTACCCGGTAACACTGGGGATCGAACATGGTACCTCCCGAATGAGAGGCGATATGCTCTACCGCAAGGCCACGCGTACGTGGTTCGGTCGGTTCTCGCCCAATTTCTGCTAACTTGAAGCAGTCAGAGGTTTGTTTGCAATTTATTTTCGGGCGCTGCTTTTGGGCATTTTTTTTTTTTTTTGCGCTTGCGTTCTAAACGTCTCTCGCAATGTGCATGTAAAACCGACATAGAGAGTGGCAATCAGGAAAGCTAAAGAAAAACTTAATGCGTCCGGTTAAGTAAGGCTCATAGTTCCTATTTTATTCCTGTAAAACGACAGGTCTTAAGTGGCATTTTTCCTTGTCATGTAACTTAGTTTTGCATAGCCTTTGATGTAAGCACCCTTTGTTGAGCAGGGTCTCATCTCGCGCAGGATCTTAAGAAATACCTATGTGGAATGTTTGTAGCCGCGCATAATCGGCTCTACGTTGTTCTAGATTGCAGTAGATGATTACCGCTCCTTACGTTGTGCATCAGCTTTAAATTGAGCGCGGCCGGAAGCCGTATGCATTCTGTCCATCGATGACCGCAGAGCACGTTTGCTGCTATCGCAGCCTATGATCTAGTCACACGGTTCTTTGTGGGCGCAAACTAAGTCCAAAATAGTTGAAATAACGGAACGTAGACGGCGGGTAGTGGCACACCAAAGAAATACGTTTATTACTAGGCGTCCCTGACTTTTATAACGAAACAGCATAAGTCACATGACTGTTTTTGAAACGCAACAGTGGGACACGTGTAAACCGCCCTGCTCATGCTACAGACATCGGTACGCATGTTCGACAACACTACATTACGCGCGCTTCATAACAAAGAGTTTTAGTCAGAATCCTTCCGGTGCCTTCCAGACTTCATATCCTTCGTTACCGCAACGTCACAACATGAAAAATATATGAATACTAGGGTAGTTCTATCAGCATATCGATGCACACGAAAGGGAAATGGAAAGATACCAAGATCACTGACACAGATATTGAACAGCAGGGTTCAATTCTTAAGCGCTGCAGAACACCATTTGTTGCGCGTTTTCGAGTCCAGCATGTTTTATATTTTCACGCGAGATCACCGTGAAAAATAGTCTAGAAAAATACCCGCAACGATTCTTGCAAGTTTGCTACCTTTATTTCGAATCAGGAAACTATGGTCAAATATGTATCGAAGATTTTCATGTCAAGAACTACTAAACTATCATTATCTGATGCCCAATGTGCAATTGATCACGTAATTGAGCTATTATAGCTGAGCTTTGTACTTTTGGTTATTCTGAAGCTTCTCAAATTAAATAATGTTTATCACAAAATTTAACCGTGATATTTTTAAGGTATTTTTTTATCAAATGAGGTAACACAGACCAAACATCCATTTGCCTTTAATTATTGTAATCCTTTCTGGCAACCTGCTTATGTACAGATCCTACAGTGAACGTTCCGATATGCACTGGGAATTTTCCGGTTAAAATGCCATTTATATGTTAATTAAATAGCGCAGGTGAGCTTGTTTATGCAACCTTATTGGCTATAGGCCTTATCTTGTCATATCTAGCCGGTTTAATAATTAGAATGGGTGCTGCTAGTTTGTCTAAACAATTTCTGGTAGAAAAGGTCAGTAAATGATTTATTTATTTATTTATTGTTGCTGCGATCTTTTACAAGACCTTCGCAGGATGGGCACACAATACAAGTACATCAATGCTGGAAACAACACAACGATCTTAAGTATGAACAACACAATTGCAAATGTACAAGCGAAACACAGGAATGTAGCGGTATACAACAATGTAAAAGAGGTAAAGGTGGTTTTCAAATCTTTTTAGTGAAGTCTGCGTCACTGCATCATTAGTTAGATTATTCCTTCTTGGGAAAAAGGAGTACTCAATGGTGTTAACTCGTGCGTGTAATGGTGTTAATGTAAAATCATGCCGTTGTCTTGTGTTGTACCTCGAGGAGAATGATATAATATTGGATGTGTCAATATTGTACTGGCCTTTGATTAACTGCAAAAAGAACTTTAAGCGACAGATACGGTTTCTGTGAGAGACTGGAAGCAAACCACTTTTATTAAGAAGATCAGTGATTGATGTGCGGTTATATGAATTGTAAATAAACCGTACTGCTTTATTTCGGACTCTGTCTAATTTAGCAATGTTAGATTTAGTCGGTAGGGGGGGGGGGGGGGGGGGGCTGAGCTTCAGAGCACGTCGGAGGAGGAAAAATAGTTTGCGTAGGGCATTAGCTGCAACTTTGTCAACATGCTCCGTCCAGGAGGAGGTTATTGCAGATCCGCAGGCCAAGGTATTTGTACGTGTACAGAGAGAACATTGTTTTTTAATACACTTGAGAGAGAACATTGTTTTTAGCAGTATAGTTAAACAAGAGAGGCTTCTTTTTCTGAGTTATACGCATGAACACTGTTTAATCATAATTAACGCACATTTGCCATTGATCACACCATGTTATTACCTTAGTGAAATCGTTATTTAACCGGACGTGGTCCTCAGTAGTAGTAACCATTTCATATAACACACAATCGCCAGAATACAAGCTAACAGAAACTGAGATGTTATTGACAATAGCATTAATAAAAATCAAGAAGAGGAGTGGCCCAAGAACAGATCCTTGGGGAACGCCGGAATCAACAGGAACTGGAGAGGAAGAGGAATTATTTACTACTGCAAACTGGCGACGGTTTCTCAGGTAGGCTGCAATCCAAGAAAGTAATTTGTCATTTTTTAGTACATTGACTAATTTGTGAAAAAGCTTGTTATGCGAAACTTTATCAAATGCTTTTTTAAAGTCCATAAATATAGCGTCAGTCTGCTTTCCTTCATTTATTGCCTGCACAAAATCATGTATAATTTGTACTAGCTGAGTGGCAGTGGAAAATCCTCTTCTGAAGCTATGCTGTGCATTAGTTGAAAATACGTTTTGTTCAAGAAAATCTGCTATATATTTATGAATGATGTGTTCTAAAACCTTACATGCCGTAGACGTACAAATGTACTTGTAAGGGAGGTTTTTGGAGTGCCATGGCTGTTATATTGCCGAAGTTGAGCCGGAGTAGCAAGAAGGAGAAATTTAAATGCATCGCTTACGTATAAAGTGTCATATATAGGACTAAAACCCATTCCAAATAGTAGTTAGATCGGTATTGCACTGTGAACACCTTCCCAAGACTTTACCTCTATTTGTTTGGTTAGATCTTAGCCTTCCTGAGTTGTCAGACATATATCTTTATTATTATTATTATTTTGCTGATATGTATTTAGCTAAGCTGTGAATTGATTACCTAGGGCATATATTCCTATTTAAGTGCAGTGTTTTCAGAATTATGTCTTGCCTTCTTCCTTGCTTGACCTTCATATGGGAGGTGGCTAAACTTCTTATCCGTTTCTTTTAATATTTGCATTTGTTTATTTCTCACCCATTTTCTGTATCTTTCATACGCGCGTTTCGGGTTGGATAACCATCTGTTCGTACTATTGAAAATGATCCGATGCTTAATTTTGATGGCGTCTCAGTCTATTTCAGGTACCATACAGTCAAAGTTTCGACTTTCAACTACTTAAACAAAATCCATTTTCGTTATCATTGATGCACAGACCGAACAACTTTAGAATAAGTAGCAGTAATTAGCTCATTTATATT
>NC_139352.1:27417831-27535331 GCF_055883805.1 Amblyomma maculatum | reverse complement strand
GAGAGTCTTGATTTTAGATGTGGGTCGAGTGTGAGTATAGAGATTGGTACGGCACATCATCATCATCATCAGCCTGACTATACCCACTGCAGAGCGAAGGCCTCTCCCATATTTCTCCAATTAACCCGGTTCTGTGCTAGCTGCATCCACTTGACCCCTGTGAACTTCTTAACCTCATCCGCTCACCTAACTTTCTGCCACCCCCTGCTACGCTTTCCTTCCCTTGGATTCGCAGTTTGTTACCCTAAGCGACCATCAGTTATCCTCTCTTCGCACTACATGTCCTGCCCATGCCCATTTCGTCTTCTTGATTCTTCTTGATTTCTTCTTCTTCTTCTTCGTGCGCAACAATGATTGTTAAATAATAGAGCTTCTTATGCACGTAGACCATTCCAGTCTAGAAAAAAATATTCTTTCCTATTTCTTTTAGAAATGTGGCGTTATAGTCTAAACTCAAATAAGTCCATAAGAGTAAAAAGGGGGTATCAAGTCGTCTAGCCACTCCCTTGTTGGCCATGGCATTCTCTTCAAGCTCTTGGGTACATCTTCATATCTACAGATACAAAATACCTATGGTCGCAACGGAAGCTTATTTTCACTACAAAACATTCCTGTCTCTAGGAATTACCAAGGTTTTAATCGATGTTTTGGTGTTGTCTAATTGTTAAAATGAGAACACCTGGTACAGTCACTAAAAGTCTGCTGCCAATGGTAACTGCAGGAAAGAAACTTAATGAGGAGGAAATATGCCTATGTTGCCAACATACATAGTAAATTATTCCGTACATTTAGTGATGAAACTTTACCCTAGGGCTTTCGAGAGAATATACCATGCCCCTACAGATGACTGCGCTAGAGGACTATGATAATCAGTTTTTAGTCCCATAGGGTAATTTGTGTTCAGAGTGTACATTAAAAAAAAAATTGCGGTCCTGTAAGCGTCTTAATTTAATTGCGATTTCCACTGGTCGCTACGGAGTGCGTTTTCTTGCTCCGGGACGACGATTTCGAATTCCACTGGTCGACCAAGATAGGCTGCGCGTATTCCGCTGGTCGTTTGGGGTAGCTCGGGACGCTCCAGCTCGATCTGCCGACCGAAGTCGGATCTCGCCGGAAGTCCTAGTCGCTGACGCGGTCACTTCCGGATGCTGCTGGATACTTTTGGCTTTTTTTGACCGTTTCAGCGACATAGACAGAGGACACTGGGCATCACCGTTTTTTTTTGTGCGAATATGTCGAAGTGCGTCAATCGAAAAATGTCTGCAGCGTTAAAAAATGAGAAAGCAAGTTGTTGAGGGCCGCACTCCTGGCTATTTATCAACCGTAAACATTTTGGCGCTGGGATGCGGCTACAACTTTTGAAACCGGCTCAGCTTTACTTCCGCCGCGCGCTCTACACGTTCCGCTGGTCGACCAAGGCTGATTCGCTCTGTAGCGCTTTAGGTCGGCTCGGGCGCCCAGCTCCGATCGACCAGTGGAAATCGCCATAAGATCCTGTTACGAAGTACTACTTAGCGGCTCTCCCATTTCGTTAGCGTGAAACTATTCTTGTTAACACTGCTCAAAAAGTACATATCGTTACGTGGTGGTGACAAGGCCGATGACTAAAAATGAAGAGTCTGTGAGTGCACTGAGGAAACTCTTTATTGGGCATACTTGCACCCGCAAAAGAACTAAGTGAATCGGCGGAGGCGATAGCAACAATCGTGCTCGGCGGTCGTCGAACTAAGATTGCTCGTCGTGCCCGCCAACGCTCAATATAAAGGCAGCGAGGAAACATCGAGATAAAGTCGCAGACCGTAACTAGCGTAATCTGCATGGAACATTGCAGAAACACATGCGAGTGGCAGGAATCTTCTAGATTCCTCTGAACGCGTCTGGCGCGTCAAAGAAAATGATAAAGCTACGTCTCAAGACAATGAGCACGAACAAAAACGAAGTACAGAATGGATTCTCGCGCTAGAATCACAATGACCGCTTGTGGTGGTGGTGGTGGTGAAAACATTTATTATAATACATATAGGTATATACACTGGGTGGGATGCCTAGACAGGCATTCCATTGGCGTTTGCCGCAGCCCGGGCGCGCTGCGTTAAGACCTTTTCAGCAGCCGGACAGGGTCGCCTCCCAGTTCTCTCGGGTGGGGTTGGGGATAGGGGGCAAAGATGGGTTTTTCTGGCAGGCCCACACCATGTGGTAGGTGTCAGACACCTCCCCACAGTGCGAGCACAGCCCGTCGAATTGCGGATCAAAATGTTTTAGAGTAGCCGGGCACAACATTGTATTGGTGAGCAGGCGCAGGAGCACCCGCTCATTAGCCTTAATTCCCCAGCCCTTTGCACGGGGTGGGAAGAGTTTGGTGCGTAGACATATTTCTTTAAATTTGTAAACTGGGCTGAAATCAAAATCCTGGTCCGCGTCGGGTCCCGTGGGAAATGCCCGGAGAGAAAGCGCGCGGGCGGCGGCGTCGGCTGCCTCATTCCCTTGGAGACCTTGGTGACCTGGAGCCCAAACGAGAGATCGGTACGGGGGATCCGAATCTAGACTGCAATTTTGGTATATGCGGTAGGCTAGGGGAGCAGTCCACCCTTGCTGGACGTTCCGACAAGCTCCTCGCGAGTCGGTTATGATGTATTGGGAGGAGGAGTCAGAGGCTGCGAGGGCGATGGCAACCTCTTCTGCGTGTGTTGATGACTGGGCCTTGAACGTAAGGCCATCTACTGTTTTGCCCTTGTGGATGACCGCGGCTGTGTACCAACCCCTAGGGTTTGGGCCGGAGACATCCACATAGAAAACTCCTGGTTTGCTTCCATAATGGCGGTCCAAGGCTTGTCGGCGGCTGTTAAAAAAGAACAAATAAAGACTCGAATCAATCACGGCAATAAGTACAAGGAAACTCTGTAGACAATATCTGAATGTGCCTGCGGAGCGCACGCAATAAAGAAATCACTGTGGCTCCGCATGCGCTGACCCTTCTTAGACTAGTTGCCGCTTGCGACATTCCGATGACTGTTCACAAGTGTCGTTTTCTCCATCTGCAGATAAAGAAAAGCACAGGTGGGAGTAGTCGCAGGATTCCGTATACTCTCCCAGAAGGAAAAAAGATCTTCCACCAGAAAACTTGACGGCTCCGCGCGAAAGCCCCGTCAGTGGAAAAAGAACGCGGCGGCGATAACTTGAGGCGGCAACAGGGATTGCGTCAAAGCACGAATGACTACTCGAACATGCATCGTAGTCGTGAAAAGCGATCGCGAGTGATACAACCAGACCGCCGAAAGAAGGATACTCTCAGCGCCCTGAGAAGCAGCGTAAACTGCCCTCCGAAAAATACTGGCCATGAACATTCTTACACAACATGCCAGATAAATTTGGCAGCGGACAGTATATATGCATGGACCATGCAGCGTACGATGGTAACCACGCAACGCTCCAGCGTAGGCGAAATTTCTTCTCCAAGTCCTATCGGGAGGAACCACGCCATTAAAGAGAACCATTGAGCGGAGGACATTGCCCGCTGTCTGCGTTCCGGCTGCTCCATATAGAGGTAGAAGTGATACCACCAGAATGTCCATCGCTGTGGTCGCTGCGATGTTTTAGTTATAGACTACAGTGACACGTGGCGCATGTCGATAGAACGCCACTATAGTGACATTGAGTGCGGAGTGCAGACATCCGTAAAATTGGGTACTCCGATCAATTAGTGTCGGGAATCAGCTCACAGATTTGTATGATCAAAGGAAGCAAGCAGCGAAGCCGAGCACTCGACCCTTCTCAAACAAGCGAAAAGGTAGCGGAGAGCCAGCGTCCGGCAGCAGATCGAATTGCAAAAGGGAAGGAGAATGCACCCTTCGAACGTGTACGGCTGCCCAAGTGCAGGACGACAAATGAGGTATTGTGTGAACGTTCGTACAGCGCGCAATTCGAACCGGATTGCCAAGACGGGCTCGAGTCCTGCCAGTTAAAATTGTGAAATGCAGGATGTTACGAAAGTTGAAAGCACCCTCCCGATATAGTCCTCAATATCTTTGATGACTGCATAAAAAGCTCAAAAGAAATTAGGCTTGTTATGGTTTATGTGGTTTAGAAAGCGACTGAGGCTATGAGACACCGTAGGGGAGGGCTCCGGCGATTTCGACCACCTGGGATTCTTTAACGTGCGCTGACATTGCACTCCACACGAGTGCCTTGCTTTTCGTGTTCATCGAAAAGTGGCCACCGCGGCCGAGATTCGATCCCGCATCTTTGGGCAGCAGTCGAGCGCCCCAACCACTGCACCACCGTGGCGGGACCAAAAATGACGTCATTCACAAAAGCCGTTACATTTACTGCCTGAGCGCTGGGAGCGGAATACCGATCACGGCAGGGTGCATAACAGTGGCACGCTGGCAAGGGCCGAGAGGGACGAGCTCACCAAGTCGCCAATAGCCGGTGTGATTATAAGCCACGCTAATGAGGTGAAGAATCCCGCCGAAAACCCGAAGGCTAGAAGATAGCACTGAAGATGTGAGCTGACAGGTTTATGGGTGTTTGAAGTATCAAAATGACTCAGCCTATTTCAGGCTTGGTAATCGAGAACTCCGGATAATTTCGGCCACAATGGTTTTTCAGCGTGCTCCAACATCGCACAATGCACGGGCGATGTCAATGCACACACAGCGATGTTCAAGGCAATCGTATGCATTTATCTACTCTATAAATAGTTTAGAAGATCACTTGTAGCTCTCCTTGATGCAGTCGGAAATGTCTATGGTTAAACTCGACAAGCTTTAGTTTACTTACAAAGAACGAGGCAGAGCAGGAATGATTATTACCGACGAGTGCTGCCATCGCATCGCTAACCACTCAGCCATGGTGACTCTCAAAGCCTTGTGATGGACGTTAGTATTTCCGGCCGAGTTAACTCCATCTCGTTAAGAGAAATGGAGGAGTATTCGCCCTGCAGCAAAAAAAAAAAAAAAAAAAAGACAAGTAAATCATGGCACAACGCCAAATATGCTTCTGCCTGGGTAGGACCATCTGGACCAGGAGGAGACCATGCTTGTTTCTTTCAATATAAGGCAACTTGACCCCATCTATAGTCGAAGTGCTAAAGCGCACCATTGCACATCAAGAAAAAGAAAAGCAGTCATCCTTCCATACGTTGCGACAGCCTCCCCATCTACAGCGGTGTGCGACCGGGTCATAGCTTTCAAATATGCGAGGAACCGTGGACGAACATGCGGTTACAACACCTATGAACAGCCGCATGACTACGACCTTAGAACTTAGCGGCTTCTTGCACTGCAAGAATTTGCGTCGCCCGTGCTCGTATTATACTCTGAGGCCCTCAGAGTACGCACAAGGGCGGCGCCGACAATTAACACCAGGCTCTTGAGTGTAACGAAGCATCGCTGAGGCGTTGGTACCGACTCTGCAGTTCTTCATACTAAAGGGAGCATATGCGGGATTTGGCAGTCTACTCAGTAAACAATTCGTAGTTTTCCAACAGCACCCGCCAGGCCGCCAGCGCTCCACGACGAAACACGTGGCCCTCCCCAGAGCACAAAAGGCAAAACAAAGGCATTTAGTATATCGGAGACGTACTAGCGTTGGCACGGGTCGGTTTACAGGATGCCTCCTAGGCCCGCGCACTGGCCGCGACGTTGCCCCACTCATGTCCGTGCGCGTGCTTAGGAGGCATCCGGTAAACCGACACGTGCCAACGCTAGTACCGCGTCTCTGCTATGCTAAAGAGCCGCGCTTTTCGTCGTGGCGTGTCGGCTAACGAAGCACGCAGAGAACATGTCGGGCTCGTGTGGGAGTCGTGCAGAACGCGAAAATCGCGACAATAGGTGACTTCTCCCACGATCAGGAAGAGAAAGGGCGCCCATTACCGGCCGTCGGTCAGTTATATGTATACCCGAGCGTAGAGGACAGAACTAAAAAAATCCACTGGTGAAGCGCAAGCAGAAAGTGCAGCGCACGTTAAAGAACCCCAGGTGGTCGAAATTTCCGGAGTCCTCCACCACGGCGTCTCTCATAGCCTGAGTTGCTTTTGGACGTTAAACCCCACAAACCAACCAAGCAGAAAGTGGTGAATGCACTAAAACGCGGACCAGTCTGCTCAGTGCTGACCAAAGACCCACGGCGCCGCCATTTCCTAAAAAAAGAAAAATGATATGCGTGGAATAGTCCGTGCGCGTCGACCACTGAAAATTGTTGATCAAAGCGTAGCAACTCACGGAGGCTGCCGGTACTCGGCAGTCTCGGGAAATCGGCCGATACTTGAGCCTTGCAGATAACAAGAGCACCCGATTACATGATGGCCGTTCAAGAAAAAGCGCATCTTGATTTTAATAAGAGCCATTATTGCGACTTTCTTCAGCCGGCGCGTACATGCACAGGACGGACAGCTTGACAAGCTTATATGAGTAATCAAAGGATGAAATGCAACCTAACCCTTCATAGGTAACATGGCAGTCCCTATATAGATTGGCGCCATTGAGGACAATATATCTGTATAATGACACCCAACGTGCGGTCACAAAGGAAGAGAAGCTGTCTCATTTGAAATCGTCCTTAAATACCATTACACCTCATGAGGGGTCAAAATTTGTTTCCTGACTGTAGAGAAAAGCACAGTGAAAGCCGTGCACATTTAGCGAGAGTATTAACGGGACAGTCAGCCTTAGAGCTCATGTTCGCCGAAAACCCGGTAACGTGGCAAAGAAATTTCCTTACTGGTCGACCCAATGATAATGTCGCAGTTCGTGATATCATTCAGCCATCGTGAAGTGCCTTCTAAGAAAGAAAACCACTCTTGTGGAAAAGAGAAAGTCGATCCCGAAAACGAACAGCTGCCTTCTCGGTTATAACTTGGCTACGATACCCCTACGCTACTTGGGAGCTGTTATCTTAGTCGCATTTATTCTACAAAAGAACACAGGCTGGCCGAAACGTCACAGTGAGCCAGCTTACAGGCAACGCATGTCATTATAAAACGTTAAAGTTGGGTACTTTATAAACAATACACTGATCAAATCATTTATGTTCACCAGCCGTGATGGAGCAGTGGTTACGGCGCCATGTGACTACTGCGCCGCTGGAAGCGAAAATGAAGGTGTTCGTGTGCTGTGCGCTATCAGTGCACGTTAAAGGACCCACGTGGCCCAAATTTCCGGAGCCCTCCACTGCAGCGTCTCTCATGGCCTTTAAGGGGTTTAACGCTTTGGGACGTTAAACCCCTTGAGCAAAATCAAAATCAGGTTCACATGACTGAGTTTTTAACTGCAATTATATTTTGGACAGAATCACCGAATACTTTCGGATAGCTCTGACAGGATCAGCATTGCGAAAAGCCATTCGGTGTTTCTGTGTGCTATGCACACCTAACAACATCAGCGTATGATACGGAACTCCATTTTCTATCGTGATAGAGAGCAATTATGCATGGGGGTCTGAAAAGGAAAACATTTATGCAAAGTTCGCTGTAAGAAGTCGCAGAAGAGAACTCCATCCTAACAGATCATAAGCGCAAGCTCAATAATCTCTGGCTTCCTACGTGAAATACAGTTGGCACTTCATAGCACAAAACATTCCTTTGTGGTCATCTATGTGTATTCACGGGCTTAACCCTAGCTACCTACAGTTTAAGGAACGTTTTCACAGCAGGCTGGGGTGGCACCCGTTTTGCACTTTTCGGTACATTTCGCCCTAGCTCACGTTATAATGACCGGCACAGAGGCAACGGTAACATTATTTTAATAAGATCTTTGTACAGCTCTTTTATGCTCACGCTGTATGGTTAAAGAGAAGTGGGCACATAAAAACCATGTTGCTTGGACAAGCGAATGTATTGGCAAAGCTCTTGCCAAGCGTAATTGGCAAATGTCACGTAGAAAAGCATCCCTTAGACCTCATAAAGAGCACAAACTCTTGACAGCCAGACACAAAATTCTATGTGAAAAAGACAATCCACCAGCGCCTATGCGACGGAGAAGGTTCGTTCGTCAAGTTTTCCGATAACTAGCAGCCCAGATAAACACTGCACAGAAATTATAGGTGCAGTGATTCATATCGGCGACAGCAAACGGAGCTATTGCGGAACAAGGGGGAAAAAAAGAGGGCAAAACACATGTTTGCTCTTGCAACTGCAAGCAATGTGTTTTTTTTGTCCGCAAATTGTGGTACGTACTGCATGTTTGGCCCTGCCCTACTGAAAAACCAAAAGTTCTACCGGGCTATAACCTCACAAAATCCCCTCTAATCGCACAGACTCTCATACGGTGCACATCATTATCATAAAATATCGTACTTAATTTATGCAAATGCTCAAAAACTATGAGACCCTATGCAATTATAATCGACTTGTATGTGATTTCTAATGTGAATTGAGTGAGATTGTGTGAGAAAATGTGAGGTGATTGTCTCATACAATTTTTTTCAGTAGGGTGTTTGAAGAATAAATATACAAACGCTACACAGGGTTTTGCAGAGAAGCCTTTCGTTCAAGGTGATATGATAGTTCAGGTAGATTATGTGTTTGTCTAGCATAGCGTGGACAGCAGGAACATATTACAGTGCAGCGTAGCTTGCTTAAATCTAAGTCATTTAATCAGCACTACTGAAAGTGCCCCTAAGAAGCATAGCTATTTCCGTCTACCATTTCGTAATAAGCAGTAGCATTACTAATTAGCGCTGCTAATTAACACTATTATCTAGCAATAACGCATAGTGTTCATATGGCAATGCTATACCACTCGACTAGTATCGCTCAAACAGTACAGGAAGAAGTTCACAAATCTCGCATATATTGCTTTTCATTAACTTTCTCTACAGCTTTTTGCTCGCCATATCATAACTGAACTTCATTCTCAGCTGTCAGGGTGAAAAACTAATACTGTAATCGAAACATGAACGTTATTGTAGTGTTTTGTAGCGAGAGCTACATTAACCACAGTCTCACTATTTCGCCGTGCCTGTCCGTGCCTGTCCGAGAGAAGAAGAAAAAGAAGAAGAAGAAGAAGAAGAAGAAGAAGAAGAAGAAGAAGAAGAAGAAGAAGAAGAAGAAGAAGTAGTAGTAGTAGTAGTAGTAGTAGTAGTAGTAGTAGTAGTAGTAGTAGTAGTAGTAGTAGTAGCAGCAGTGGTGGTAGTAGCAGCAGCAGTAGTAGTAGCAGCAGCAGCAGTAGTAGTAGTAGTAGTAGTAGTAGTAGTAGTAGTAGTAGTAGTAGCAGCAGCAGCAGCAGTAGTAGTAGTAGCAGCAGCAGCAGTAGTAGTAGTAGTAGTAGTAGTAGTAGTAGTAGTAGTAGTAGTAGTAGTAGTAGTAGTAGTAGCAGTAGTCGTCGTGGGAGGCGGTAGCTGGCAGCTGACATGGCCGAACGCTAACTGGACGTAGGGTTTCCTGACATAACGTCGGGTCTCTCCTTTCATACGGGAAAGTGATATCACAATCAGCTTCCCAAAACCCTTGCATTCACGTTATCCCTAGTCCACGCAGGGGTAACGGCTCGTTTAAAGCGGGACTTTATATGTTGGCTGGTAGCTTACGCTCTCTCGTCATCGCGAGCGTGAAAGTGAAAACAGAGAGAAAGAGGTGCCGTATTGGAGGGCTTTGGACCACTGCGCGATAGACTCGGCTTTCGCCTCATCACACATTAGGGGTCAAAAGTGCCTCCTATGGCATAAATAAAGTGAAATTATCGAGTAAAATACTTTGTGCAAAATCTATCTCTTTACTTTCAAGCCGAACCTAAGTGTAGCCATGCAGATAACTCTCGCGTAACTCCAGCCTTAACCACAAGCTAAACCAAAGCTAATTCTTTTATCACCGTAGCCAGACTGCTTTTATTTATTACTGTAGCCCTGCAGTCATTACAGCTGGTAATGACAACAGGCTGCAGTTGCCTGATGACAGCCTGTATCTTCGGCCCTGTATCTTCGTTTTTTTTTTTTTTTCTTTGTACCTGTTGCTCATAAGTTCCTTTATTTGTGGTTCCATATATCAAACAGTTTAGACTAAATGGCCCCCTCACTCCTCCTGGAGACGTGACCGGGCCTTAACCTCCACCTTATAATCCAGCGCTGTCCACGTGACAACACGCTGGTAGAGAACCTGGATCGCTTTCGACAGCCTCTTTTCGTTCCGTGCCGCCAACTGTCGCGTAGCGTCAGAACGCAGCTACACAAAAATGTGGAGATCGCGTCGCGCGGACACCTCATCCACTGGGGTCTCCAATGTCTCCGGCTCCGGTTCGACTGTGGGAGCAAGCTCGCTCTCTTCCTCGCAAAAATATAAATAAATAAAAATAAAGGGGGGGGGGGGGGGGTTAATGCTTAAATTCGGGATGTGCTTAGAATCGCGAAAATACGGCAGTTCATTGAGGACCAGTACATAAGAGAGAGCACCAAGGAAAGGGAAGACGTCCTTGGTCCTTTGTCGCTTTTGCGTTGGTCGTTAATATCAGCCACGCTTGCCACAACGTAGTAGAGCACTGGACACAACACGAATTCTTATGTTTGAAAGAAAAGAAAAAGGAAACAAAATAACACCTGAAAATGTGGTCCACGATAAGCAAAATGCATCAAGGCTGCAGTTTTTAATTGCATGGCTTCTGCCCTCTGGCGAGCAAAACAACTGTTTTGTATGCTAGTTTATTATTGTTGAAACAGATGGCGCCACCAACTAGGCACTTTGGAAAACGGGTTGCGGTTTTTGCACACTGCCACACATTTCTAGGACAGATAGGCGGGTGGTTTTAAAATTTGGTAAAGGGTCCTAGACATGTTCTAGAATGCTTATCGCGGTCATGGAGGAAGATCGCGGTTAACGGCACGGATAGTTTCGTATGGAGCCTCCCCTGCTCATGCCGTCGCCTTCGGCTAGAGACGGAGACGCGGTAAACCTTTATTATTACTTTCTTCTTAGTGCGCCGAGCTCTTACGCTCTGGTTGCGCGGATGGCCGGGCGCTTAGCCTTGAGACAGAGCGGGAGGAACCGGGCACAGTGAGAGACGCGATTCGTTCTGCTTTGATGCTGCGAGCGGATGCATAACCTAGCATAAGTTGGCAACACAGTACCTTGCCCCTTTTCTTACTAACCCTACAAGCCTGTCAGGCTTATAGGGTTAGAAAAGAAACGACCCAACGTACTAGTTAGGCGAGTACTGTAAATTTAATTTAGCACAATTGTCAATCAGACATCGTGGCGCCACTTAGTTATAATTCTGCTGGTTTGCATAGCGTTTTGTGCATAATTAAGTTTCGGCGTCACCAATCTTGTATCCAATCGCTGTCATCATTGTCACTCAACGGCACAATTGATTGCTTGATTAGAGGGCATGCTTTTCTCAATTTATAAAACGATTGACCACATATTTGTGGCGAATTAAAGTACTAAATGAGTGCCCACAGTTGCATTTGCTGGCTGTTACAGTGCGTTTACAATGTACAGTCTGGATGACAACGAATTCGTTTGAACACACGAACAAAATTTGAACCCCAGTTCATCTCAATATTGTGTCTGCCGCCTTTTTTATATCATAAATTTGCCTAGTATTATTCCTAGTGCTGCAGGAACCCAGGGCAAGGAATCGAAATTTTTATTTTGCTAAGGCTCTACGACGAGCATCGGTTTTGGTTTGGTTTCGTTAATGGGGTTTAACGTCCCAAAGCGACTAAGGCTATGAAAAGCGCTGTGCTTCAGAGCCGCTGCAGTGCTTAAAGCGCATGATTCCGTCGCTTCCGCCTCGTCTACTGGCACGGCAGGCATAGAGAACGAGAGAGCAAAGATACAAAACAAAACAAACATGCGAAGCTGTGTCTTCGTTTCAGGCCTCTCTCACGTTCCCTGTATCTTGCTTCCAGAGCTGGCGAAGCAGAAGAGCGACGCGCAGGGGAAAAAAATAATAAAAATAATACTAAAAATACTGTCCGCGTCTCCGTCGCTAGGCGACGACCGCGCAAGCGAAGAGGAAGATCCTGCCCTCTCTCCGGCCTGTCCCAAGGGGAGAGAGCACGCGTTCTGCGATAGGGTTTATTTCCGCCTCCCGCCGCGGCTGGGTGGAGCGCCACTGTCCCACCGCTTCCTAGACGCTTTAACCTACTTTAACCTCTTCGCTGCTGCCTATGCCCCCCCCCCCCCCCCCCCCCCCCCCCCAGTCCGGCTACGTCGCGAAAAAGGAGAACGCGTTTTCGCAGCAAATATACTTGATCAGACGTTTTGAGAGGCCTGGAACAATGGATTAAGTTTCCCGGGAGGTCGAAATTGAATTCTTCGAGTGGAGACGTCATCCAGTGCCTTGTATTTAGCTTGACAATAAAGATGTCAGCCTCTGTATCTTTTTATCGGGAGGGTACGAATGAGTGCGTAAGATAATATTCGCTGTAAAGAATTTGCACGGCGAGTTTTTAACGAGTAAGGGTTTTGCAGTTCCTGAACTATACTCCTGAATTTTAAAGTTCTGCTCAGTTGGTTTCGTACCAAAGCGACATTACGGAAAATGGACCCAGAAGAATGTATCATGTAACCTCGAGAGACACGGGGTGGTGGTGGTGGTGAAAAACTTTATATTTGGGAGCCTTAAGGGATTACATTCTAATGACGGGTCGGCTCTTGGCTGCGTGTTGTGGCCGAAAGCTGGTGCTTCACAGCGACACCCAAAGCCCAGTCTGTCAGCCGCTTTTGAACGGCCCGGTCAGAGCTGGACACCGCAGCCTCCCATCGCTCGAGGTCGGAGAGTTGCCAAGTGGCTGGAGGGTGGAATTCCGAGCATTTGATCATAATGTGCTCAAAATCAGCTTTAGGTGCCCCACACAGGGTGCACTGCGGCGAGAACAGTCCTGGATGGATCAAAGATAAGAAAGCGGGGGATGGGAATGTACGGGACTGAAGCTGGCGCCACGTCACCTGTTGTAGCTTAGTCATAGATTTATGAGGAGGAGGGTAGATGGTTCGTTGATCACGGTAATGGAGAGAGATTTCGTGATAGGATACCATGCGCTCGCGAGCATCTCCCCAGGCAGTGGCAGTCCCTGCTCGGCTGACGTATCCTCGAGCAAAAGAGTGAGCTGCTTCGTTGCCTGGGTGACCCGTGTGAGCGGGCACCCATATTAGTTGAATAGGGTGTTCGGGTGGGGAGAGGGAGGCGAGGAACCGGAAGGCTGGGGTAGAGATCCGACCGCGGGCGAAGTTCCGTACGGCGGATTTAGAATCGCTGAAGATGGTTGTGGCTCGGGGGGTAGCTATGGCGAGGGCAACCGCCGCCTCCTCCGCTTCCAGGGAAGTGGAGGCAAAAGTTGTACCGGCCGCGACCAGTTGCAAAGAGTTGGAAACAGCGCTGAGGGCGAACGCTGGGCGGGAGGGGTATGAGGCAGCGTCTACGTAAACGGTCTCTGGCTGGAAGCCATAGTTTTTGTGAAGAGCTTCTGCGCGTGCCTTGCGGCGATCGACATGGTGCTCTGGGTGCATATTCTTTGGCAGGGGATGCACCTTAAGAACGCGGTGTATCGCAGGGGGAAGTGTATGTTGTGTAGAGCAGTGACCGGGAGGTGAGAGATGGATGCGAGCAAGGATGCTCCGGCCGGTGAGGGTAGATGATAATCGCTCCAACTGGGCTGAGCGGTGGGCTTCTGTGAGCTCAGCTAGGGAGTTATGGATGCCCATGTGAAGAAGGCGTTCATTGGAAGTGTAGCGGGGTAAGTTGAGGGCGGCCTTGTACGCCTGTCGGATAAGGGCGTTAACCTTGTCTTCCTCCACCCGCGTGAGGAAAAGGTAGGGGAGCGAGTACACAACACGGCTCAGGACAAATGCCTGTACCAGGCGTCTGAGGTCATGCTCGCGCATGCCGCGATGGCGATTGGCTATGCGGCGAATGAGGCGGATTGTTTGATGAACCATCACCGTCAGCTTAGTGATGGTTGCGGTATTCTTGCCATTGTTTTGTATTAGAATACCGAGAATTCTGATGTTGTCCACTTCTGGTATCCGGGTGTTGTCAATTGTCAAGAAGATTGGGGGAGGAGGGCCTTTGTCTGTACGACACCTAGGAGGTCGGAGTATGAGAAGCTCCGATTTGGTAGGGGAACAAGCCAAGCCGACATTTGCGGCAAAAGATACAACAATGTCTGCTCCGGCCTGTAATGTATCTTCCATGGCGCCAATGCTACCTGTGGTGGTCCACAGTGTAATATCATCGGCGTATAAGGAGTGGGACAGGGCAGGGATTTGGTTGAGGGCGTGTGCCATGGGGATAAGGGTAATATTAAAAAGCAGTGGAGAGAGGACAGAACCCTGTGGGGTGCCAATGCTACCGAGTTTGAAAGATGCAGATGAGAGCGAGCCGATGGTGATTTCTGCTGTGCGATGACTAAGAAAGGCGGATATGTACTGGTGGACACGCGAGCCGACTTGAAGCGATGAGAGAGCATCTAAAATGGCTGCGTGACGGACATTATCAAAGGCCTTTGTGAGATCTAGGGCGAGAATTGCTCGGGTGCGCTTTGCGTGGCGGGGGTGAAGGACATCTTCTGACAGTTGCAGCATAACATCCTGCGTGGAGAGATGTGGCCGGAAGCCGACCATTGTGTCAGGGAAGAGGTTGTGGTCATCTATGTGGTTCTGGAGGCGTGCCAGCACAACATGTTCAAAGAGTTTGCCAAGACAGGAAGTTAGAGATATGGGTCGGAGATTCTTGATGTCGAGTGGTTTGCCGGGTTTAGGGATAAATGTGATACGGGCGTGTGTCCACTGGGCCGGAAGGGTTCCCGTGCGCCAGCATTGGTTGAAGAGGTCCGTGACCGCATCGACAGACGGGTCATCCAAGTTACGAAGCATCTTATTTGTGACTCGGTCCGTCCCCGGAGCTGATGTCGTCCTGAGGCGGTGCATCGCCGCCCTGACTTCAGCTGAAGAGATTTCCTCATCAAGGGTAGGGTTGGGAGAACCGGTGTAAGAAGGGAGGGTGGTAGAGGGGGTTGTAGTGACGTACTGATCTTTTAAGGTCTGTAGGAGGGCGTCATCATCTAGGGGAAGCTGATGAATAATGCGGGTAATATTCTTACGCTGCGTGGCCTTGGTGTGCCCAGGATCAAGGAGGTAGCGTAAAAGCGACCAGGTGTCTTTAAGGCCTAGATTACCGCTCATGCGGTCACAGACCTGCCCCCACTGCTGGCGAGCGAGGTCCCTTGTATAAGCTTCAATTGCTTTCACAAGGCGGGAAATTCGCCGTTTGAGGGTGCGATTATGCTTTTGGGACAGCCAGCGTTTCTGAAGGCTGGCGTGTGCCTCCCACATGTGGAGAAGGCGACTATCCGCAGCCGAAGTGTCCTCTGGTTCCGGGATAGTGGATGTCGCCGACTCCACATCCTGTGTGAGAGAAGCCACCCAGGCCTCCAAGTCCACAATGGTGTCCGGTGCGTTTTGCCGGATGCGGCGAAATCGATCCCAATCGACCACGCAGGCCCGATTGCGTTTGGGTGGGGTGAGGGAAGAGATGGAGAGCTCAGTGCATAAAATGTAGTGATCACTGCCTAATGAGTGAGTGGTATTAGTCCAGCGGCTTTCTCGAACGCCTTTTGAGAGAGTCAAGTCTGGGCTTGTGTCGTGCTGAACGCTAGATCCGATTCGGGTGGGATAGGAGGTGTCGTTGAGAATAGAAAGCCCTTCGTCCTGAACGAAGGACAAAATTGCCGTACCCTTACGGCAGTTTTTTCGGTAACCCCAACTGGTATGGCTAGCATTGAAGTCGCCAACCACTAGTAGGGATCCTCCCGCGCTAACTGTGAGGGCTTTCTTGATTGCGCCAATGAGGGGGGCAGGAGGGCTCTTGGGCGGGCTATAGAGGTTGAGAACAAAAAGGGTGTGTGCATTTCGTGTGCGGGGTAGGAGTTCCAGCAAGAGACCATCCACGTCATCCACCTCAAGAGGGTGTTCGACCGCGGTAAAGTTGCGGTGCACCAACGACGCTACCCTGGATTGAGGCTGGGTGGAGGGCTCGTAAGTAGTATAGTCGCGGAGCTTAACCGAAACAAGCGTCTCCTGCAGCGCTATCACTGCCGGTATCTCGCTAGGGGATAGGGTAGATAAGTGAAGTTGCAGATTATTCCGCTTTGTGCGGAAACCTCTGCAGTTCCACTGCCACACGCTAATTCTGTTGGGGTGTGCCGCCATGTTGGGTGCTATCAGTAATAGCTAAAGGGATGGGTAGTACAGTGCAACCTCTGGGGAGAAGCTCACAAACTTGGGTTTGGATTTGAGAAAACGAGGCCTCTTGAGCACTTTGACGCTTCTCAATAGCCTCTAGTCGTTTTGCGGCGTTCGTCATCCAGTTCTGGGTTTCGGCGCGGAAAGATTGTACCGAGCGTTCCAGGGACTGCATTGCCGTCATAATGAGGGCAGTCTGGTCTGGCATTGATGGCTCGGAAGGAACTACCCCAGTGGCTATCTTGCGTTTTGCGGGAACGCCACGAGCAGGCGACGTAGCGCGCGAAGAGGACGCGGAGGGGGGAGAGTTTGAAGGAGTTTTGGAAATGGTGGGAGGTGCTTGGGTTTGCAATACTGCAGGGGACTGCTCTCGCCTTAAAAGGAGTTGCAGCTGCCGTTTAAGCTCGGCAATTTCTTCAGACTGTGTTTTTAACTGAGCTTTAAGTTCCGCGTTCTCTCACTCGAGCGGGGAAGACTGCGGCCTCCAGCTCACCTGTTTCGTGGATTCCTGGACTGTTTGGTCCGGGAGTGGCGGGAAGGACCTCGAGCGGCTTCTGCTGTGGCGATGGCGGGATCCCGTCTTCGAGCGGCTGCGCGACTTCGAAGACGATCGAAACCGGCTTCTTGATGGTCTAGATGACTTGAGAGTTGTCTCAGGAGGTCGAGCGTCCGAAAGCCTTATCGGCGGTGTGGATTTTTTGGAGGAGTTTCCTGAGCGTTCGAAGCGCACTTTGCACCGTTTGGTCCCCGTGAAGTGGGCTTCACCGCATAAGATGCACCTGGGCGTGCAGTCCGGCGTTTGCTTGGGTGGATGGGCAACGCCGCAGCGGGAACACAGGTCAGTCTTCTCCTTGGGACAGACGTCGGCACGGTGTCCAGGCTTCCGACAGTTGAAGCAAGCTTCAACTTTTGCCTTGAATGGGTAGCAAGAATAAATAGTGCCGTAGAAGTTCAGTTGACGCGGTACCTCCGCGGTGTCGATGAACGTGACTAAGATTGACTTGGTCCTGCCGAGCTGCCGGGCATCGGCGATGGTGAAGTACTTGCTCTGATTAAGGGCCACAAGGTCTTGGAAGATTTCATCTTGCGTCTGATTGTAGACGGCTTTGTAAATAATGCCTCTTACGGCGTTGTCGGGGGCCGCGACATAAGCTTTCAGGGGGTACATCTGGTCGCTGAGGCGAAGACCTTGCATGCGGACAAACTGTTTCATTCGAGCTTCAGAAGGTGTGCTCACCGTGAAAGAGTTGTTGTGCGGGTTGATGCGCAACTTGTCGTTGATTCTCGCTTCGTGGTAGTCGACTGCTGCTTCAGCACAGATCAGAGGCAGAAGTGCACCTCCATTTATTAGGCGAAGATCCAAGCCCCCGCCCGGTCGGAAAACAACCTTGTAGTCCGATGTCGGCAACCGGGGAAGAGGAGCATGCCTCTTCAGCTTGAGAGTGGATGTCTTGCCTTTCGGCGCGGAAGCAAGGTTGTCCGAACTTGTCGAGGCTCCAGCAGACGCGGACGCGCCGCTGTCCGAGGCTTGCTTCAGGTTGGGGTAGAGCTTGTTCCGGGCCCGCACCGCACGGGTCCAACGAGGATCGTTATGAAATTCCTCTGGTGAAATATCTTCTCCTTCTACACCAACTTCCATCTTGAAAGATGAAGCAGTAAAGGAGTTTGGGCGATGAGCAGCCGGCGGCGCTAGGCCTGACCGGCAAATGTATGAGCCCTTGGTGAGCTAGGCCTGACGAGACGCGCTCGGCACGAAGACGAAATCTTCAAAACATGAGCAAATATGGACGTAGATTATCCGAAAATGTCTCAAACTGGCGCGGAGCACCTTCACTGACCGATTTGATGGCGATCAGGTCATTTCAGGTCGTAATTCAGCCACGTAAGTTGAAAACCACAGGAGCCGATGTGAAATACGTCCGCAGGCTCCGAACGCCGAGCCGTTTTTTTAGAAATGAGCGAGTCAGCATTGAAGACAAAGCTCAACGCTGGCCGCAGTAGATGGTGCGATGAGCACACCAAGAGGCACGATGCCATGCTGACGATACCAGTCTGCTTTTCACTGGTCTTTCAGACGTAGGGCTATGCAGCCATACTGACGCAACCTTGGCCAAAATTTAACACTTGGCATATGAAAACAGTTTAAAAATAAGTGTCATCAAAACAAAGGCCATTCTCTTCCGCCTCAGAAAAAAAAAACAAACAAAAAACATTCGAGCTGTTTTCCGTGATACTCAGAGAAACTCAGACAGAAATTATTCATTCAGAGAAAACATTTGGCGCGTATTTCTCAAAGCACATGACGTGAGATGTTCGCACAGAATATTTAGTCAGCAGTCTACCCCGCAAAATTGGTTCCCCATGCTGATATTGCTCGCCATTTCCACTTTACATTAATATTACACTTTAACCTGTACTCACCTATGGTGCAGCGGTGGCGTAGCGGTAGAACATCCGCCTCGCATGCAAGAGGACCGGGGCTCAAATCCCGATGCCGCGCAATTCTCCACTGGATTAAAAAAAAAAAGGAAAAAATTCGCGTGTCGGTGGAATTGCATGAAGAGGTTTGGGGTGCGACCTGATGCCGGTGAACACTTCCGGCGACGCACTCCCTCACCAGAGTAGGAGTTGGCCACCCTGGTGCAGTAATTGGCCGCAACCTCTCATGATAAGCTCCATAAAACCCCGGCCCTCAGTTACCAGCGGCTGCGGAACAACTGCCCACGGCGGCGGTCAGACCTGTGACACAGCAGGGGGTGCTGAGAACATCTGGCTCCGCTGGACAAGCCGCCATTGGAAACTGACCCTGGCAACGTTTAATGCTAGAACACTAGCTAGTGAAGCTAGTTTAGCAGTGCTGTTAGAGGAACTAAAAGGTATGAAATGGGATGTCATAGGACTTAGTGAGGTTAGGAGGCCGAATGAGGCATATACTGTACTGATGGATGGGCATATTCACTGTGGCATCGATGCTTACCAGAGGGGCGACAACTAGGAGTAGGTTTCCTTGTCAATAAGTACATAGTGGGTACTATAGATGAACTCTATAGTATCAATGAGAGGGTTGCAGGCATCTTAACTAGGCTTAATAAGCAGTATAAACTGAAGGTTGTACAGGCCCATGCATCTACATGTAGTTATAATGACCAGGTAGTTGAAAGCTTCTATGAAGATGTAGAATCGGCAATGCGAAAAGTAAAGACGCAGTATACTGTACTAATGGGCGACTTCAATGCCAAGGTAGGGAAAAAGCAGGCAGGAGACCAGGCAGTAGGTGACTATAGCATTGGTTCTAGGAATAGCAGTGGGGAGTTACTAGTTGAGTTTGCAGAGCGCAGTAACTTACGAATCATGAATACCTTCTTCAGCAAACGGAAGAACCGGAAATGCACATGGAAAAGTCCTAACGGGGAGACTAAAAATGAAATTGACTTCACAATGTGTTCAACCCCCGCCATTTGCAAGCTGTAGAGGTAATCGGGAAAGTGCGATGCAGTGACCACAGGATGGTGAGGTCCCGAATTAGCCTAAATCTGAAGAAGGAACGCAAAAAATTAGTAAGAAAGAAACCCATCAACGAATTAGCGGTGAGGGGGAGGGCAGAAGAGCTCAGGATCTCGCTACAGAATAGATATTCAGCTCTAAACGAGGATGGCGATATTACCCTAGAAGCAGTGAACAATAATTTCAGAGATATCATTACTGAGAGCGCGGTAGAAGTAGGCGGTAGGATAGTTAGAGAGGATACCGGTAAGCTGTCTAAAGAGACGAAAGATTTGGTTAAGAAACGCCAGAGTATGAAAGCTTCCAATCCAACAGACCAGGTCGAATTGGCCGAGATATCAAAGCTAATCAATAAGCGCAAGGTGGCCGATATAAGGAAGTATAACATGGAGAAAATTGAGCATGCTGTAAAGAACGGGGGAAGCCTTAAAGCGGTAAAGAAGAAATTGGGCACAGGCAAAAACCAGATGTATGCGATAAGGAACAAGGAGGGCAACGTCATCACGAATGTGGACAAGATAGTCAAATTAGCCGAGGAGTTCTATACAGATCTCTACAGTAGCCAAAGCAGTAGTCAGGACCGTAATGAGATTGGCGGTAAGGAAAAACAGTCGAAAACCAGTTAGAAGGACGAGGTCAAGAAAGCATTAGAAACTATGAAAATGGGGAAATCAGCTGGAGAGGATCAGATAACTACAGATTTGATGAAGGACGAGGGGGGGGGGGATATCGTGTTAGAAAAGCTGGCCATCCTGTATACGCAGTGTCTGGTGTCATCGACGATACCGGAACCATGGAAGAATGCAAACATTATCCTCATTCATAAGAAAGGGGACTCTAAGGACCTTAAATATTACAGACCAATCAGCTTACTGTCTGTTACGTATAAGGTATTTACTAAGGTAATCGCTAATCGAATCAGGCCAACCTTAGGCTGCAATCAAGCAAAGGATCAAGCAGGTTTTCGGAAACGGTACCCTACTATCGATCATATCCATACGATCAATCAGGTGATAGAAAAATGCTCGGAATATAACCAGCCCTTATACATAGCATTCATTGATTACGAAAAAGCATTTGACTCAGTTGAAACCTCGGCGGTGATGCAGGCATTGCGAAATCAGGGGGTAGGCGAGCCGTACGTGAAAGTGCTGGAAGATATATATAGTGGCTGCAGAGCAACCATAGTTCTGCATAAAGAAAGTAACAAAAAAAGGTGTCAGGCAAGGAGACACAATCTCCCCAGTACTATTCACAGCTTGCTGAGAGGAAGTATTCAGAGGCTTGGAATGGGAGCAGTTAGGGATAAGGGTAGATGGAGAATACCTCAGTAATTTGCGATTTGCTGATGACATTGCCTTGCTAAGCAACTCGGGGGATGAACTGCAAATAGTGATTGATGACCTAGACAGGAAAAGAAGAAAGGTAGGCTTGAAAATCAATATGCAGAAGACTAAGGTAATGTTCAACATCCTCGGAAAGGTACAGCAGTTTACATTAGGTAGTGAAGTACTGGAAGTAGTAGGCGAATATGTCTACTTAGGACAGGTAGTAACCGCAGATCCGGACCATGAAAAGGAAATAACAAGAAGAATAAGATTGGGATGGAGCGCATTTGGCAAGCACTCACAGATTATGACTAGCAGCTTACCGGTATCGCTAAAGAGGACAGTATATAACAGTTGCATCTTGCCTGTACTCACCTATGGGGCTGAAACGTGGAGGCTAACCAAGAGAGTTCTACTTAAGTTGAGGACAAACCAGAGGGCCATGGAACGAAAAATGGTAGGGGTAACATTCAGAGATAGGAAGCGTGCAGAGTGGGTCAGAGAAATAACTCAGGTTACCAACATTCTAGTGAAAATTAAGAAGAAGAATTGGGCATGGGCAGGGCATGTAGTGCGAAGAGAGGATAACCGATGGTCGCTTAGGGTAACAAACTGGACTCCAAGGGAAGGAAAGCATAGCAGGGGGCGGCAGAAATTTAGGTGGGCGGATGAGGTTAAGAAGTTCGCAGGGGTCAAGTGGTTGCAGCTAGCACAGAACCAGGTTAAGTGGAGAAATATGGGAGAGGCCTTCGCCCTGCAGTGGGTATAGTCAGGCTGATGATGATGATGAATTACCCAATTAACCGACTGGCCTAATTATTGTTTCGAGCACATTACATCACTCTCTATCGATTGACACCACTCATTAACCTCATTCACTTCTCAATTGCTCACAACTGCTGCGGACAACTTTTACATTTATTGCCTGTAAATAAGTACCTAATTAACTTATTGGCCTAATTAGTTATTCGGTAGCAACATTACGTCAGCCTCTATCGATTGACACCCCTCATTAACCTATACCGCTTCTCAATTACTCGCAACTGCTGCCGACACGATTTTGCGGACGCGGTTTGCGGACACGGTCTGTGGACAGAAATCTGTGAACATAGCGAAGTAACGCTTTCGCGTTAATAAAACGAGATGAGGACTACTAACCATGCATTATAACGCCAGCCCTGTTTACTGCCGTGATTGGATCTCGGGGAATAAAACAGGCTTCATATATATATTTTTAAAGTCGTCTCTTACTGCAGAACTTCGCTGAGGAGATCGCAGCGCACGCGGATCAGGCAAGAGTGTTAAAGCTGGCCACACACGGTAGCGTTAGCTTGTGTCGTGCAAGGGGCGCGACGAACCGCTGATGATACGCGCCCTGCTCTCCTCTCCAGAAAGATCCTGCGGCTGGCTTCGGCCATTTGCGCGCTTCCAGCACGCGTCGTGCGCTACTACAGCAGGTGCAGTCTTGGCTCAGAAGCGTAAAACTCAAGTAGAGCTTAGGCGAGAAAGGCGAGGCTGAGGGAAGTCCCAAGTTGTGTAAGACGCCAGTGTGTGTGCACGTCGGCTCGTATGCATGATGGTAACACTCTTCCCCCCGCCTCGAGGTGCAGAACGACCTCCGCGGCGGCGTCACAATGTCGCCTTGCATAACGGGCTCTAGCGCCGCCGCAGCCGCCGATTTCTGCGCATGACGACGCCTTTGTTTATTATCGAGCGGCTCCGTGAGCTCCGAAGGCCCGCCGAGTTTCTCTCGGAAGCCCAATCGCCGCTGCGTTGCGCTGCTCTTCTGCTGACGCGTGGCGGCCGCCTCTTTTATAGTGGCGCGCAAAGAACGGTTTTCTCTTTGCAGTTTGCTGAGGGGTAGCACGCTCTTTCGAGCTATCGGAGCGAGCGAAGCCCCACTAAAGTTCACCATAGCCTCACTGATCGTGTGGACGAGAAGATATTTTGGGGAACGTATACACAAAGTCTCGTTGGCGCGGTTGCCCAACTGCGAGAGTGCGCACGCTAAAGGAATGCAATACGGCTCGCTCCGGTTTTAAAACTTGTAACCTGCAAGCGTGCATCGTCATTCAAGCGTGTCGGGAGTCAGTAACTTGTTGAATCCTGTAAAGGAATCTCATTAAGTACTTTCTTCTGGGCGAGTTGGTTCATATTAGCAAAAAGCTCTGTCTTGTTGTCACGTCTCTTTCTTCATCTACTTTTTGCGCAAGTCTTTTACCTTTTTGCTAATAGGAATCTCATCTAACTGTTGATTCTGATCGCGTGATTTTTGTTTCTTTCAATTTCGACTGAACTAGCGCCGTCTGATTCAGGAACGTAGTACGCAGAGTTACGCAGTTATATTGGTACAGGTGGATCGAATGCTGTTCTGTGACACTGGTGTCGGCGCTTTTTTAAAGGGACCGCGTTACATGCGTCCTTTCTGTGAACACATCATCATGGGTGCACTGAAGCCTACCTTTTCACACCATTTTCGTACACGAGTAAGCACACATTTATTTTGAACCACGCCCTGAGGTCGTGAGTCAACGTGAACAATTTGTTGATACACAAGCCTAAAGCTTTTCTGCAAACTCTTGCACATCTCCATTGTGGATGAAACTGATCTCGGTTAAGTGCCCTCATGCTGGCTGCGGTGACTCACGCGAAAAACATTACACTGCCACTTGCAGGCCACCGCTCCTGCTTGCTTTGTCATGAGCAGAAACAAGTCGATAGTTTATGGCCCGGAGTCCAGAAACCTATAATCCAAGGAAACCGCCTGCCCAGAAATCCTGCTGATATGGTGTCTGGGTCATCGAGGCAGGCCAGCCGACCACTCGTACCACTTCAATCAATCAATCAATCAATCAATCAATCAATCAATCAATCAATCAATCAATCAATCAATCAATCAATCAATCAATCAATCAATCAATCAATCAATCAATCAATCAATCAATCAATCAATCAATCAATCAATCTGAATTCTGGGATTATTTAGGGTAAGTTATACTGCCCTGGCATATCCTGCCACTAAACTCCTGCAGCCGCCCCAGAAAAATAGCCGTACCACAGTGGTGAGTCATGGCGTGATTGCCTACGTCCATGAGGCATTCCAGAATTGCAGAAAAACGTAGCGAGTCGCTATGGTGTCCCGGTGGTTTTCTCAGCCTCGTGAAGATGGCCTCATCATTATACTCTGTGATTATGCACGGATGAAAGAATGTGTTAAGAAACGGCGTGCCACTCATATGTAGAGTGCTTCTCAAGAGTCATATGTGAAATACCTCCACACTGCGCGTTGGCGCATACGATCATTCGATAACAAACAAAGCACCGGGTCCCATCTAACCTCATATTGTGTCGCAAGCCCTAAGAATGTACATGACAAGCCACGCGAGGCACTGCGGGATAAAAAAGAAATCATCAGGAGGAACTACGACCAGACGGCATATGGGCATAGAAGAAATTATTGCATAAGCGAGCCTGATATATGTAGAGGAAAAACCATTTGATACTCTATTCTTGGCTTTTCGTTTTTGCAATCAGTGCTGAGAAGATTTGTTGAAAAGAGAATTAAAAAATAGTGACCTTTAAGTCCTGCAGATCGATTAAACAAATACGAATAGAATAAACTATCCAGCACGTATACACGGCCAACACTGTACTCTATTTGAAAGGGCACATATCCCAGGAACGCCTCCACTTCGGCGTCCACCCGGCGAACTCATTCCCTGGCCAGATTGGGGCCGTGGCAAAGTCGATAAATGCCCTGCTGCAGTCCGGGTCTGCAGATATGTCGGACACTGAGCTGCCAGTGCCTGTTAATGACCTCAGCGCGTGTGCCCGACTTTACCTTGCAGTGTTGTCGCAAGTGTGGTCGTACATGGTGTCCGTAAAGCCATAGCACCAAGCACGCGGATCGCGTGTTGTGTCTCGAGTCGATCTACTCTGCTCCCAAGGGAAATAAGGAAGAGCCTTCGTGCCGCTCCGGAGGATTATCGGAACACAGGAAGGAGGAGTCAGGCCCTGATTCACCTCAACCCACCAGCGTGTATACCCAGCACCACGATCCGTTCATCAGTTAATCTCGCTTTTCCCTCAGGTGGGCCAGTCATTTACTTTGCTCGGCCGATCTACAGTGCCCGAGCAGCTGTGTTGGTTATTAAACGTCCATTATTAACCTCCGAGCTAAGGGAACGACTTACAGCTAGGTCAGTAAGGCTTAACTCTTCCTTTTTTTTAAGGAGCAGTTCAGTAACGCAACACATGTAGATATTGAAGAAGGTCCGATATTCTGCACAGTGCAGTGGGAACTTTTGTATTTGTTTGAATAGCAGTGTTTATGCAGTATTCCAAAGCATGCGAAAATTGCAAATAAAATGAAACCGTATAAAATCTGGCTTGGTTTGGTTTGGTTTATGGGGCTCAACGCCCCAAAGCAAATCAGGCTATGAGAGACGCCGTAGTAGAGGGAGTTGGAAACTTCGACCACCTGAGGTTATTTAAAGTGCTATGATATCGCATAGCATACGGGCGCCTTGATTTTCACCTCCCTAGCCGCAGCGGCCGGGATTCGACCCGCATAAAAAATCCACAATTGAAAAGTGTTCGCAGTTAGCTTTTGAAGGGTGATAAAAGTGATTTTGTGGGATGTCGGTTCCGATGAAGGACGAATCCCAACATAAAAAAACTTCGACGACTGTTTATTGGGTTAATAGTGGTAGCGGACGAGAGGCTACACTTGTCTCCGAAGCGGAATGGAAAAAGAACAGCTTTCCAGCTAGGCAGCCTGTTTTTGTTAGCCGCTGTCAGTGACGCATGCCTCAGGTGACGCAACGGTGACGCTATGTCTTATCGGTAAGGCAGCCCGGCGTGTGGTCGTGACGCTGGGACGGATGATAACAAAACGGAGGCTGCGCGGAAATGCGCGCAGTATGTGTCGCCACAATTTCATCGTATTGAGTCAAAACTTTAAAATTTAAAAATAATAACAGTAAGAGATAATGTACAAAGGGCTGCCAAAGGAGAACAATGATAAGCACGTGCATGGCAGCGCTTAATTTGGTCGGCGAAGAAACAAATTTGTCATTTTTTTACAACAAAAGAAAGTCAGAAAGAAGAAAGACACATAGCATAGTATGCCTACAATCCACTGTTCTCTGCAACATTTCTTCAAATGTGTTTTCTTGGAAAAGTAATCATCGTATTGCTATCTCTTGAACTAATAGCCTGGTTTGTTTTACAGCAAACGAAGCAAGTATGTCACTTTGTCTCTTGAGACATTTCAGGCGATAGGCTTACAGACCAACTCCGGTGTTTCTCTACGTCCTCAAATTTTTATTGACTTTTTCACCGCATGTTTACTTCGGTTTTCTTTTGGTTCTTTCATGCCCACTTTTGCAGAGAGGTGGTGTTTTCCTTTGGCACGAAGTAGTTTTTTAATATCTTATTCTGTAGGCTCAGTCGGGAAGATTTCCAGAGGAAACCTTTCATGTGCGGTGACGCGGGATGCATTTCGCTCGATATTCTTTCCGCGTTTGCTCTAAGAAAATAATCTTAGTCTACCTTTTGCTATTTCGGACAATGGCCTCAGCAGTCGCTAAAATTACCACCTTATCCAAACAGCGCGCGCAAAGAAGGACTGTGACATTATTCGTGTAGTCATTGAACACTCTGTCGTGTCGATATGGTTTATTTATTTATGTGTTTATTTATGCAGACTGCACTAGCCAATAATGGCTTTGTGACAGGGGTATGGTCGCAATACAGAGTGTAGTCATGATGACGTTCAGAATTTCGATATTCCCCTCCCCACGTGTTAGGTAGCCTACGAGGCATCGCCTAGTTAACCTCCCTGTCTTTCTATTCTATGAAACAAGAATTACATTGCATATACCCAAGATTCCATAAAATGCGGATAATGCAAAACCAAATGAAACAGAAGACAATGACCCGGACGAACGAAGGGAGGTACGGCGCATCAAGGTGAATGGAAATTGACAACTAAAAACAATGTGGTCTGCTGAGCGCACTGCTTACAAGTTATCCCTTGCACACATGAACATTTTACTAAAACACGAACCCTTTGTATGAGAACATAGAGCTCTAAATAAAATTAGCAAAACAAGACGGAAATTTATTGAGGGATCGGCTCGGTATAGCATCATCGGGAAGCGCGTTGCGCTCTCTGATAGCCACGGGGAAGAAGGAAAACTTGTAAGCATCAGTGTTAGAGCGGTATTCCGAGACGTGTCTAGAGTGTTTAAGTCTTGTTGATCTAGTCCGAGATGGGATGAGACATTTAGTGACATCTATTTGAAAAGTATTGTTGAGAAGAAGGAAAAGGAGCTTGAATGCAACCAAGTTTCGAATTCGGTTTCCACTTTCGCACTCTTTTAACATGCTTCTATGGAGACAAACTGTTTTCGTACTGGAGAAAGGGAACAGTAATGAATGTGATTTAATCCTCTGTTTAATACGTTGAAATAGCCCAGTGGTTGGCATCTAGTGAGAGCGCCCAAAATATTCCGCTTTTGTTTTCGACATGAATCCGCATTGTGCAAACGCTTGCTGTTAGAGACATTACATTAAAATATAAAACGTCATGCATGCGTATCTGAACGCTTTACATGCCCGCATTAGTTCTTCCGTGTGAAACCTTCTCTTGAAGGATATTTTGCTTTTCCCCTTTCTGTTTAAAAATTGGCCCAGCAAGGCCTTCAACAATCTTACTAGTTTTTAATTACTCGTGATTAGAACGCAATTTCAAATATAATATCACCTACAAACTGTCACATTACCACATTCACTGCAAGTGTAATGTGAGGGACATTGCTGCATTTGTGCACACACCGTTGCCATGCTGCCAAAGTGTCAACTCTCTAATGCTTTTTTTTTTTTTTTCACGGAATAATAGCATACTGTAAATCATGCATTCTGACGCACGACACGAAAGTCACAATTCGCCTTTGTGCAAAATTTTTCCTCGGGATACTGACCCAGCTTTTGTCACAACTAGTAAGGGAACACTGAAGTTAACTCCGCATTTTTTTTTCGAATGTCGTTGACCCGAATGTTATTAGGCTTATCTGCCAGTTATGTGCTGGTGGACAAAATTTTCAATTGCGTTCTATTCAGTGTCATCCGAGTCAACGAAGCCTGAAATTCCTTCGAATGGATGGATGGATGGAATATAGGAGCATCCCCTCTGGAACGGGGTGGTAGCAGTAGCTATCATGCTCATTTTTTTCCCTATATCTTGTTTTGGTTAACTATACCATTATTCTATTTATTGAATTTTTGTTTCTACATTATAACGTTATGTCACTTTTCTGCTTTTAAGCCAGTCGTTTTTTCTTCCAGTCGTTTTTTTTTTTGGAAGCTAGAACAGGTTTCATGTAAAAAAAAACGCAGAAAAATTCTGTCGTAACGACAGAAATAAGAACCAGTGCACGCCATCTATTAGCAGCTGCCGTCATCACTTGGTTCCGCCCTCTCAGCTCGATCTGGTGTTATCTTTATCTTTTTTGTTATTTTTGGGTAATTACTTAGCAATTTAGTAATTACCAATCGAAAAAATTGCAGAACTACGTTGAATATACAACAAAATATTTTGTAGTTCTTTCGTACATGTCAGATGTTTCTGAAGCTCTGTAGTACTTTTCTGCTTGTAGTCTATCTGTCGCAGTTTTCTGTTGCTGTAGTTCTGTAGTACTTTTCATTTGTAAAACAGAAAATTTTGATATTACTATAGAAATTCGTTGTCAGAACAGGTTTCATGTAAAAAAAAAAAAAAAAAGACGCACAAAAATTCTGTCGTAACGACAGAAAATATTCTGTAGGTTTTTCCAAGTGAGAATAGCTGATGTATTCGTTAAATAAGTGCTTCGAGATACTAGTAGGCTATTCAAGATGTGCCGTGTAAGCGTCAAGTTTCCCCTGGATTGTGTCGATACTACAGCACGCAAGGGCTTCCGCTGTTTTTGTAGAAACGGTCACGTCTCATTTGCATAGCATCTCAAGCCGAGTTCTACGTATGCTAAACATCCTTTGGGCAATACGCGCATAGGAGCGCGTATTGCCCAATCAGTTCAGTTCAGTCGTTCAGTCGTGTCCGACTCTTCGTGACCCTATGGACCATTTCACGCCACGCTTTCCGGTCTCTCACTATCTTCCTAACATCACATAACTTCATCTGCAGTGCCTCGAGGATGCCATCTAACCATCGCGTTCGCTGCCTACCCCTTCTCCGGCGACCGTCAACCTTTCCCAACATCAAATCTTTCTCCAGCGACTCCTCTCTTCTCATCAGATGACCAAAGTAGCTAAGTTTTAACTTTAGAATTTGACCCTCCAATGAGCAGTCAGGGTTTATGGTCGACAATATCGACTGATTTGATCTTCTGGCAGTCCAAGGAACTCTCAAGAGTCTTTGCCAGCACCACAATTCAAACGCGTCAATTCTTCGGCGGTCAGCCTTTTTCACAGTCCAACTCTCGCATCCATACATCACAACTGGAAAGACCATAGCACGAGTTATACGGATCTTGGTTGGCAGACTAATGTCTCTGCTCTTTACTAGGCGGTCAAGGCTAACCATTGCTCTCTTTCCCAGAAGCAGGCGTCTCCTAATTTCATGGCTGCAGTCTCCTTCCGAGGTAATCTTGGAGCCCAAGAAGAGAAAATCTGTCACAGCTTCCACTTCTTGTCCATTGATGCTCCAGGACTTGATAGGGCAAGACGCCATGATCTTTGTCTTTTTGATGTTCAGTTTAAGCCCAAACTTCTCACTCTCTTCTTGTACGCGCATCAGAAGTCTCCTGAGTTCCACTTCACTTTCTGCCATTAAAGTGGTATCATCCGCATATCTAAGGTTGTTGATACGTTTTCCAGCAATCTTCACTCCATATGAAGACTCGTCCAGACCGGCCTTCCTCATGATGCACTCTGCATATAGGTTAAATAGGCAGGGCGACAGTATGCAGCCTTGCCTCACTCCTTTCTCAATCGGAAACCAATCGGTAAGACCATGCCCAGTTCTGACTGTGGCCTCTTGTCCTTCATACAGGTTCCTGAGGAGACAGATGAGGTGAATTGGAACTCCCATCTCTTGGAGAGCTTGACACAATCTGCTGTGATCTACGCAGTCAAACGCTTTCGCATAATCAATAAAGCAGAAGTAGATGGGTTTCTGGAACTCTCTTGCTTTTTCCATGATCCAGCGGAGGTTGGCAATTTGGTCTCTAGTTCCTCTGCCCTTGCGAAACCCAGCTTGCACGTCCGGAAGCTCCCGATCCACATACTGCTGCAGCCTACCTTGGAGGATTTTCAACATCACCTTGCTAGCATGCGAAATAAGTGCGATCGTGTGGTAGTTGGAACAATCTTTGGCACTGCCTTTCTTTGGAATGGGGATGTAAACTGACCTCCTCCAATCCTGTGGCCACTGCAGAGTTGTCCAAACCTTCTGACATAATGTATGCAGAATGCTAACAGCGTCATGGTTGAGATTTTGAAGCAACTCAGCTGGAATGCCATCACTTCCGCTGGCTTTCTTCTTAGCAAGACTGGCTAAGGCCCATTCAACTTCACTCTTCAGGATGCCCGGCTCGAGATCAGTAATCACAACCGTCTTATGTTGGGTTTGCACATTCGGGTCCTTCTTGTACAGTTCTTCTGTGTATTCCTGCCACCTCTTCTTTATCTCTGAGGCTTCAGTGAGGTCCTTGCCTCGTTGGTCCTTTATCACGCCCAGCTTAGCACAGAAGCTTCCTTTGATATCTTTGATTGTCTTGTACAGAGCTCTTGTGTTCCTTAATTGGCTGTTGTCCTCAACTGCTTGGCACTGTATGTTCAGGAAGGCATTCTTATCTCTCCTTGCTATTTTCTGAAAATCCGCATTGAGAACCTTGTATCTTTCTCTTTCCCCCATAACTTTTGCCATCCTCCTTTCCTCAGCTATTTGCAAAGCCTCTTCAGATAACCAGTTTGCTTTCTTGCATTTCTTTTGCTCACTACCTTAGTAGCAACTTCTTGTATTATATCACGAACATCAGTCCACATCTCTTCGGGCTCTCTGTCTTCTAGATCTAATTCTTGAAATTGATTGCTCACTTCCACAGCATATTCTAATGGAATTTGATCCAGATCATACCTGAAAGGCCTTCTAGTTTTCTGAGTTTTCCTCAATCGAAGCTTAATTTTGGCAACAAGAAGCTGATGATCGGTGCCACAATCGGCCCCAGGCATTGTTTTTACTGCTTGTATAGCGCTTCTCCATCTCTGCCGGCAAAGAATATAATCGATCTGATTCCTGTACAGACCGTCCGGTGAAGTCCATGTGTACAGGCGCCTCTTGTGCTGTTGAAAATGAGTATTCGCTATGGTCAGGTTGTTTTCTTGACAAAACTCTACTAGCCTCTGTCCAGCTTCATTCGACTCGCCAAGACCGAACTTGCCTACAATTCCGGATATTTCTTCACTCCCGACCTTAGCATTCCAGTCTCCTACGAGAAAAACGATGTCTGATGATGGGGTGCGGTCTAAAAGGCATTGTAGGTCCGCATAAAATCTCTCAACGTCAGCTTCTTCAGCAGTAGTGGTCGGTGCATAGACTTGGATAACTGTTATGTTGAGAGGGTGACCTTGGATCCGAAGTGAAATCATTCGGTCGTTTTTGGGGTTGTACCCTAGCACTGCTTTACCCATTCTTCTGTTTACTATGAGAGCGACCCCATTCCTTCTCTTGGATTCGTGCCCACAATAAAAGACATAATGGTCGCCGGAGTTAAATTCTCCCATTCCGGTCCACTTGAGCTCGCTGATACCCAAGATATCAATGTTCAATCGGTTCATTTCTCGCTTGACGACATCCAGTTTACCTTGCGTCATCATGGAATGTAAGATCTAAGATCTATTGCCCAATAGGCAATTTCTAATAAGCTGTCATATCTAAATGCCTGTAATCCGTAGCTTTTGCATGTAAATTGACCCGATAACTGAATAAAACGTCTTCCCAAAAATTTCTTGACCAAACCTTAGCTTCTGCGGGTATAGTAACATGTGCCCTTCTCAGCTGAGAAGAATACTTGATAAGGTTTCTTTCTCATCTTGATTTAATCTTCTGTATTGGTTAAGCAGTGCATTTTTGAGGCTTCTGAGCAGATTTTGGAGGGCCTGGGACGGGCCTAATCATGAAAACGTGGGCCGGTTTGGGCCTGGTCCATATGAGCGTAGGCCAGGGCAGGGCTCGGGCTTGCAGCCATGGGCCCGGGCTGGGCTCGGGCTTCAAACCGTGGGCCAGGGCCGGAAAATCAGTTCCGTGCAGTGCTCTAAGAAAGATACTACACCTTGTAAAAAACACACGCACTATCGCGTCACCTCTTAGGAGGTACATATAAGCATCTTCAAAGGTTTTCATAATGGTGGTGAAGGTGGGCGGCGCACGGGGGATTCCGACGTTAGCGTGATAGGGGCAGAGCCTCGCAGTCGGCGTCCAGCGCGAGCGATCGCGTAGTACACGGATGTAAGTGGTACTTCTGAAGATAGGTGTTTGGCGTGAGTGGCTGCCATGCGAGCAGTCTGGTTTCTTGTAGCGCTTCGAGCCCTTATAAACGCCATATACAGCGTTCAAGGTGCCTGTCAGCAGAAAGCGCGCTAGTTTGTCAGTGCACGTTAAAGATTCCCAGGTGGTCGAAATTTCCGGAGTCCTCCACTACGGCGTCTCTCATAGCCTGACTCGCTTTGGGACGTTAAACCCCATAAACCAAACCAAACCAAAGTTTAATAGCTGTCGGCGTGTCAAGAAAACCAGGATTGGTGGACAGGGTCGGGACGTCACGCGTAATCAAAAGTGGTTAAAACAGCCGAAAAACTGTGATTATAAGGTCGCAACATGACTGAGACCGCGGTGTGGCACGTAACTAAGTAAAATACCTGCTGGTGTAATGCTTAGGGGAATCCCCCAAACTGGAGCAAATTTGTAAAGAAGGGAGTAATTACTCATTGGTATCCACACGAACGTAGCCACCACGGCTACAATGGACACGTTTCTCACAGTGGGCTCACAAGGTCGCCGAGAGTTGCGGGTTCGAAGCCATCTAGTATAGCGCTCACATAAGGCGCCATACTGACAATAAATGTATCCAGAAATTATCAGAAACTCCATAGGCAAAGAGAAATTTGTCCTGGTCCGGTGTTGGAATCCGAGGTCACCGCCTGTCTGGGACAGTCACTCTTCCAGCTGAGGTAACCAGGACGGAAATCAGATGAGAAGGCAGGGCGAGGACGACCTCAGTAATACCTCGATGTGGGAAATGTGCTGGTCCAATGTTTAGGGTCAAAATGTTTAGCTCCTTTGGTTAAGTGACTGCCCCCGACAGGCGATGACCCTGAGTTCGAACCCGGGACTAGGACGAATTTTATTTTAGTTACAAAACGTCTGAGAAAGCTTTCAGCTTTCCCTTTGTAGCCATTAGGCAGCGCTCGGGTGGATTGTGACGACTAATTACTCCCGTATTTGTAAAATGAGGAGACCTACCGTAATGTATGATCCGAGAACACGAAGGAAACTCGTATCTATCGCTCTGACTAATTATACGGCAGAAATTAACTTTTCAAGTGCCATCAGTTATTAATAAAACATCATTAAGCGTGGAAATGCCATCACCAAGTGTATTTGAAAAGAACATAAAACTGTATTTGCATGAATATCATGTATAGCTTCATGGATCCTACTCGCCATTGCTCACTTGCCCCTCGCGACTTTGTCTTTGTATTAATATTCTCCAGAATGATACGTAGCACATGAAATGTATTTTATCGAGCATATCAACTGTTGATTTCTACTTACAAATGGGCGCATGTGTCGCTACTCTATTTCAGCTTATCGCTCATGCTTTATACATGAAGTTTTACATTGCCCTTGTTTTATATTTTGTATGCATCAGGGGTGTGCGCTGTTCTCCTTATTAGGGAGCAAAGAGCCATTCAGACCTGCCGTATTTTGTCCTGGCTTCCCCTTCCTTTAAGAAATAAATAAATGCTAATTCAAATTCCAATTGAATATACGCTAACCCTAAATCGTCGAGACATGTTCGTGTGACTCGGTTAAGGCTACGCCTCTTGTTGGAAATAAAAACAAGGAAACAATAGAACATTGTCTCTGTCTGTGAAGGGATATGCAAAGTGGAAGGCAGGCCGTTGAATGAACCCATTTAAAAGACAGCGCCAAACCGTAGAAGTATTAAAAATACAAAATTTTGCTTTCGTGTTGTTCTCTGAAACTGGTGCACCAGAAAGTAGTAGAGATAGATTGCCACGTGTATTTGACTCCGAGTGCTGAATGATGTATAATTAAATTTCTTCGTGTTATTGTTTCGGTTTTGCGTTTAAAGCCGCGCGATGACAGTGACATGAAGTTGTTGCTTAGGGACATGTTAGGAATGAGAAAAGCACCAGTATAATCGCTTATACGTCATTTTTTAATCCCAGCTGTTGAAGCCGGGTAGCGTGGGTGTTGCACTGAATGAAGACGACTTATTATTAGACGCTATGTTGCAGTTCTTTGGTGCCTCGATGGTCAAGTGCCCTAAACACCCGCTACGCATACTGTTCAGCATTCGAATTATATAGGTGAAACCGGAACTTAATCAAGCAAGATTGACGTGAAAAAAAAAAATTGGGCGGGGTGGGGTATGGGTGCGGCGCACTTAGCTCCGCCTTTCAGGATATGATGCGACAGGATGTAATGGCTTGCGTCGTCCAACTCTTCTTAAAGATCCTCGCCAGCGGGCGTGAACTTTGTGACTCGCCTATTTACCTAACCCTTAATAATAATACAGCCTTGAGCGCTGGGGCCTCCTTCTGTATTGTTTATGTAATACCTGTTTTCATGAATAAACAAACTCTCTTCTTCTACGTTCCGTTAATAGAGCTTACCCCCCCCCCCCCCCATATATATATATATATATATATATATATATATATATATATATCGCATAAGTAAATAGACGTACTTGGTTGCTAGAGGCTACATAAAAGTGAAAAATTGCTTCATACTGTTTCCAAGTTTATTTGTAGTCGACGTTTCGGCAGGAGCCCTGCCTTTCTCAAGACTGATGGTACATGATTCTTGTTTGTCTTCTTATAGGGTTGGCAAGAGGTGATACAAACAATATGGGCACACACAGGTGAGTCAGCTGGACACGCACAACACACACATACACACACAGGTGCGGAGAGCAGGCTAGGCCCAATGGGTCATCAACCTAAGGCACCGGCAGCCGCGAGTCATCTGTATACAATACAAGACACAATACAGGCAACCGCGGAACAACCTTGAAAGGAAAAAAAAAAAAAGAAGAAGAAGAAGACGAAAAAAGGTGGGGGAACGTGTTTGCTGCAGGTGGTGAGAAAATTATTTTTCTTGTTCTCACTAAAAGATGGGAGCGCCCAGCGTGATGAGAAAACCAGGTGGACACTGCTGGTTAGAAGAACCTCACAGCGGCGAGTAAAGTTCGAGCAACTTGCGACGGGAGATGAACCTCAAAGAAAGAATTAAAAAAAAAAAGAAGTAAGTAAATATGTGGGACAGTAGAATGGTGAAATACTTTGAGGTTTTCGCTAACAGATGTGAGGGCCAAGCAAAAGAAGAAAACAGGTGGGGGAACGTGTTTGCTGCAGGTGGTGAGAAAATTATTTTTCTTGTTCTCACTAAAAGGTAGGAACGCCCAGCGTGATGAAAAAACCAGGTGGACATTGCTGGTTAGAAAAACCTGACAGCGGCGAGTAAAGTTCGAGCAACGGTTTTTCTAACCAGCAATGTCCACTACCCCGTAACAATATATATATATATATATATATATATATATATATATATATATATATATATATATATATATATGTGTGTGCGTGTGTGTGTGTGTGTGTGTGTGTGTGTGTGTGGTGGAGGAAAGAAGGCAAGAAGCCAACAGTCGGCAAGGACAAACAGTGCGGGGGGAATCTTAAACATTTTCTTTTTGCTATTGGCCTAAAGTACAACAGTAATCAATTTATAGAGACAGATAATTCAATACAAACTAGAAGAAGAAACAATGCGCTGATGGTTGGAACCAAACTAGCATCCGGTGCTCTTACCGAGATACATCGACGGTTGTCCAACGTTCTACTTTCGTGGGTATTAATGAGTATTACTGTACAATAATGCCCCTTAACGGTATTAATGGGTATTAATTGGCAAGTTGGTAAGAGCAGTAGTTTTGTATTTTGCCATCACCCTCCAATCTTAAAGGAGAGGCTTGAGTTGGCATCTCCTGCCAGATCGGCGATGCCGCGTGGATGCATGATGTCGAACAACTCTACGTCCACTCACTGCCTGGCCATGCCAGCCGCAAATTCCACCTCCCACAACTATGCTCGTGACTTTCGCAACGCCGACAAAGCCGACGTTGAATTTTCTGGAGAATTGTGCCTTCAACCCTGCCGCGTTAAAATAATTAGGGCTTATAGGTGTGCACCTCGCTATGACCCATGTATTCTAATGTATAAAGCATCATTAAAAAGAAGAAAGCACGCAGCTGAAATTAGACGCCTTTAGTGCTTCGAGCCGGAGCTGATGTGTCAGCTGAATTTTTTGGTATCGTGTCGTGCGTTCCACTGGTATCTCAGTGTATTTAGAGTTTTTTTGAGCGTCAAAGGCCCCGCGACTGAACGAATTGTCCACCGCTTGAGGCCGCCGAGGAGCGATGAAAGAAATCGAAATGACACAGAGATAAACATTCAGACCACCAGATTCAAAATAACAATCTTTGAGTTGGGAACCTAGCACAGACACAATAAGTCACCACAGGGCGTACCGAAAGAGTGGGAAAAAGATGCTTTTACGCGGCGACGGTGCCAACTGCAGTGGGAATGTGTGCACGTGGCACCGAGGAGGAGGGTTATGTGCTGGAAGGGTCCCTAGTCTGGAACTCCAGTGGCTTCTGCTGCTATCCGTGCGCGTGTCACAACGGCCTTTACTCCGGAACTGGTAGGGCAGCCTCCCATCCCTGAATAGTTGGAGGGCAATGCGGAAGGATGATTTGCGCTGCGTGCATGGGCCAGGTGCCGCCTGTTCAAAAGAAAGCAACCATCAACAACAGTAAAGAAATCAAGCAGTGTATAGAAGCACATGGATAATCTATGCAGTGGCAATGGATTGCCAATTGATGATTAAGGAAATTTAAAGAGATGACTCACTTTTGATTTTTAGAGCCTTCTATTTGCAATTATAATAACGAAGCTTGAAATATAAAAGTTACAGAGTTGATTTTGATAGGCAATTTCGGGTAATTAATGGCCTTAACTTTATGTTTTATGACGGATATAGTGTTGATCTTGCTGTACAACTCCATTGCACAAGCAGCACCGACGTTTATCTCACTGGTTTCACAACAAACCCGCAAATGTTAAAAATAATTGAGGTTTTATTGCAAGAAACAGCAGCTTAAATGCAGCGGCATTTCCACACAACAAAAGGCAATGAAACGTCACTGCCTATCACATTGCCTGGTTGCCTCCTCTTGGGAGAGAAATGGTAGATGCCATTTAAATTTAAAAAAATCGCGTAATTCGTGCATCAGCGCCCCCTCAATTTTACTGACAGAAAAAAGAAATCAAGTTGCTAAGAATGCAGTATCACTGAAAAGGGCAGTTTCACCATCGGGCAGAGGAGGTAACCAGGCGATATGTTAGGCAGTCATGATGCAATGCCTTTTGTTGTTGGTAAAGGCCGCTGTATTTAAGCGGGTGTTTCTTGCAATAAAACCGAAGTGGTTATTAGCTCCCTGTCCTAAGTGTGTCTGTTTGTAACTGTCTTCCTGCTTTAATCTTCCGACCAACTCATGCACCCACTAGCCTGCAAGGATGTTGTCTTAAAAAAAAAAAAAACATGTTTGATATAGTATATAGGCGTTTTCAATAGCCTGAGATGCAAGCTATTTGGTTACTCTTGATCAAAACTTACATGCACTAAATTACAATGAAGTCACTGTCGTCAAAACTTTTGTCTTTTCTTAAGTTAAACTTGCCTACATTTTCGCCTTTTTACAAAGTCACGCTTCCAGCTGGACCTTCATTAGTTCAACTCTCATTCTATTTGCCACTGAGGTTAGGACAGCAGAATTTGGTTCCGTGAACTTTTTTCTCCCTTTCCGTTAAAAGGTAACGTCAGTTGTACTGACGGTAACGTTGCGGACTTTTCTTATTTTTATCGACTTTCCGACCGCTCCAGTCATGAGCGCTTCGCTTTTCGATCCCTGTTGGTAGCTGCACAGTTACATTGTCGACCGGACTCTGTTGCGGTGCTTTGCTTCATAGGTCCTCCCACCTCCTTCCAATCGATATTATTGGATTTCGTAGCCATATATCAGCAGTCCTCTTTGTTGCTTCGCCTCCATTATCTGTCGTTCTGAACTTCTTCCTACTCACTATACGCCGTAGAGCTCAGTCTTTTTGCAGCTTTTCACCGATTCGTTTGCACCTCCTCTCCATCCTGGGTCCCGAATTTTTCTACAACTGCTATGCTGCGCACAGGTATGTATCAAGTATGTATCCCTTTCCTCTCTGATTTATTCATCGCGGTGGCGTCAAACTAATTCCCTGGTACCGTTTCTGCTTAAGCTATATGGTCGGCAGCAAGTAGCCTCTGGGTTCCCTAGCCGCCTGTGTTCTTCTCTCTATAGTCTCTTTAGGACTATAGAGCTCCCTATATAGGAGGCTATACAGGTTCTCTCTGCAGCCTCCCAGATTTCGTAAGGGTGAGGACAGGAGATCCTCCCACTTTCAAGTCATATGCGACACCCCACTTTCAAGTCATATGCGACACTGGTGACTCGCAGCGTCTGTCAGCCCATAAGACATTGCGTATAGAAGAAAACCACGTGTGTTGTACGATACGAGAAAAAATGAGACTACAGTCAACTATAGTTAAACGAGAAAGATGCAGTCTAAACATCAAATTAGAAGACAGCCGTAGAAAGCTCAATACCGGCGTTGGTTAAGTTTGCTTTGAAGGCGCGGATACCATCATTTAGAAGTGTTAATCAACCTAACTTCTGCTTTATCTCCAAAAAGTTTTTTGTTCCTGCTTTGCTTCTTTTATTGGCGGCTCATTTGTTGCTAACAGCAAAGCTTTCAACTGAGAAACGTAAATGGCCAACGCTATGCTAAATCTATATAGTTAACGCTTAGCGTCGGGAGTCATGTTAATTCTAAGTTCGTAACATTTGTAAACCCGGCACCTACCCATTGCAGTTTTCAAAATTGGGATGCATCATAATATTAAAGCTTCGTGAAAAAGGCTAGAATGACAGAGATGTGCAAAAATGGCAAGCCAGAACTTTGCTAAGCTTCTTTCCTTTTTGTTTTTTTTTTCTCCAGAGTTTCTCGATGTGTAGTGGGTAAGCAGTTGCCTAAAAAACCACAAAGTTACCAAATTTGGTGCACCAGGCGGCTAGGGATGCATATGGGTCCCGTGAAGAGGGAACCACTCCCATCGACGGCGTCTAAGCAGACGTCGTATTTAGCTCGAGCAAATAAAGTTGTTTCTCTCTCTCTCTCTAGTTATCATTTCACGGTTTCTTTGCTTCACAGCTCAGTTCCGAGAAAGCCCTGCCACCTGATACGTCGCCTTGGAACTTCAGAATTAAAACGCACAAGGCGGCCACCTCATGGCTTGACAATAAAGCTCAACTCTTTCCCTCCCCCTTTCTCTCTTTCAGTAACGAAGCTGGTGCGGTGAGGGAATATAAGCCTTAGTTCGTAGAAACTAAATAAAAGGTTTGCCCTGCTGTTTTCTTCTTTTTTTTTTTAACGAGGTCGGCGTCATTTTATACGAGTCTTCGCACTTCACAGGCTGCACCATTCATCCAGTTCATTCATTTCACAAGTGCCCAGCTTCCCGCGAAATCGCTATATATGCCTGCTTCATCAAGGTACGATGAAAACTACACGAAGCCCTAAAACTGGAACGAGCGCGCGACAGTTGTTGCAGAATTCTCGCACTACTGCCCTCTTCTGCGGAATGACAGTTTATTTATTCATTTGTTACATTAGCTGCAGTCACCAAAGAAATGAAGTGGGCAGCAGTTTAAAACAACAAAAATGTCACATAACATCCGTTAAATACACATTTTAGTACTTACATGCAAGGCTGCGGAGTGTCACACGGCAAAGAGGAAAAAAACAAGAAATACATGTCACCAACTGCTAATTGACATGCACTGCAATAAAAGGACATGAAGGTGACATCCAAACAGAACGGAATAATTTTCGCATAAAAGCTTATATTTCGATTAGATGCGGTATTTTCGGGATGGTGTTTCTATTATTTCTATGCATTATGTAAGAATGAGGGATGCTGTAGAACATATTTGCGCGGTAGTGATTAACAGTGGCTGTGTTCGAAGAATCGACGTCATGAGCAGTAGCTTAGGAGAGGGCACGATGAATTTTGTCATTCATCATCAGCCGTACAATACCCACTGCAGGGCGAAGGCCTCTCCCATATTCCTCTAATTGACCCGGTCCTCTGTTAGCTGCATCCATTTGACCCCTGCGACCTTCTTAACCTCATCCGTCCACCTAAGCTTCTGCCGCCCCCTGTTACGCTTTCCTTCCCTTGGAATCCAGTTGGTCCCTCTTAGACACCATCGGTTATCCTCTTCGCACTATATGTTTATTTCTTCTTCTCGATTTCTACTAAAATGGCAATAACTCGATTTATTTCTCTGAACGCTGCACGCTTCGTATCTCTTGGCTTTGTATGAATTCTGGTGGTAGTACGTTTTATGAAACAGGCAAAGGCGAAATTGCTTTTTGAGTTGTGCTGAATGTAGCCGAAATAAAAAAGAAGTGTTGGAAGGTTACTGTATAATTTATTTTGTCTGTTAAGGAGTTGTCTTACATTGTTGTCCTTATTTTGCGTTGTGTTTGGGCAGTAAATTGGAAAGCGGAATTTCCCAGGACACACTGAATCTGTCGGCTTTCGTCCTCCACGATGGGCATATCGTCAGCAGGCCAAAAGAAGACCTTTCAGAAGTTTTGGCTTGACTGCTTGATGCGCCGTAAGGTGTTGAAGCCTTTTTTTTTTTTGGCCGCGCCTGTTTGTCCACGTGGCGTGTCTCGATTTCAACATGTACATCGCCAAATTAACGTGACATTCAGAGTACAATATATGACTATCGAAAGCCCATGTACTGCGTTAAAACAAATGTCCTTATTTGTTTTAGCTCCTTGCCCATAGTAAAGCGTAAAATATAGCTCATACCGACAGGTAGGCGCCCGAAAGGTCGCACCGTAGCAACCTGCCATTAAATCTTCTCGCAAACGCGCCTCATAACTGTGCCTTCTATGCTTCCAGCGTCCTGCCAAGATTGATGCATGTCTGGGAGCTCTCGATCATTTCCACTTCTCTGGAATTGGACGGGGACGTGTCTCGTTTCAGTCGCGAGTCGACCGTTCGCGGCGCCCGGCAACAGCGTAAAGCGCGAGTTCGATCTCGGGACATCAGCCGGAGCCCGCAGCGTCGACTATCGCCCCTTGCGACGGCCGCGGCTCTCGTTCGTCCCCTCCTCCCCAATCTCCCGTTGGGAGAAAGCGATCGCGACGCCCCCGCGCGGCGGCTTCGGCCGCAGGGAGTCGCCGAGTCGCCAGCGAGGCCGGGCCCCTCCGATGGTGGTGCGAGCGCCGGTTCGCGTTGTGTCGTCGTCGTCGTCGTCTTGCGCGTTCTCCGCCGTGCCGCCACGCCCCGCGGTTGTGGCCGCAGCCTGGTGAGGAGTAGCCAAAAGGCAGAAGGCGGCGGACATGGGCGCCGGGCGCTGCCGCGCCGCTGCCGCCCCTGGGACGCCGCCGCCGCCGCCGCCGCACGGAACGAAGAAGAGGAGGGCTGCGGGCCCGCGCTGAGCCCGCATGTCGGACCCCGACGACACAGGTCAGAGATGCTCCTTTCTTGCGAATGGCGAGCGCTAGCTTCTCCCCCGGCTTTTAGTTGCCCAAGGGCGCTCTCCGGCGTCTGCTGCGCACTCGCCCAAAATCGTGGGTCATTCACACCACCCGCTGGGGACAGTACGGATGCGGAAGACCGCCGGCCGCTGCCGCAGAAAGTCCCGCAGCGGAGCGCCACACAATGTGCCCGTCGCAGTTAACTTTATTGGACGCGGAAGCAAAATGAACAGTGAGTGCAGTAGTAATATATTTACTGCTTATCTCATTATAAATCTACGACTGCGCATCGAGGGGAAGTAGGCTTTTCAAAACAATGGTGAGAAGAAAGTGATCAGCTGAGAGATTGGTTCCCAGAGTCACGCAGGAACTCTATCTTTTCAAAAGCCGCTTCCTCTCTGTCATGAACTTATCGACTGTTTTCGGTGGGATAATGCTCTTTAAGGCATGCCTCTTTCATGCATCCTATCAGTAGCTTCGTAAGTCTAGTTTGCCTACTGGGCCCGTATTCGCCAGTCACTAAGTGGAATTTCGGACTCACATGTACTGCTGGCGCACGACAGAGGAATACTGCCTCAAGCGGACGTAAACGGAATGATGTTGATGATGATGATACTGCGTCTCTGAATTTCCAGTACGCAGGACAACCGCGCGATTACATCACGGAGCTCAGAATTCAGTTTACTTTTGTCAAAACCGTTGCACAATATCACCCTCACTTTCGTCGTGTGCGTACGTGTGGATTCCCAGTGTCGCTCTGTGCTCAGTCTCTATTGCTATGCATAACGCGTTATATATATGCAAACGCAGCGCGCCCGCGGTAAAACTACAAGAGCATAGAAAGCCCTTTGCTGTCCTTTTTTGAAATAAGATGAAATTTCGACTGCAGACTAGACAATAAGCCGAATCAGGCTACTCGGTTCTTTTAACCCTTGCTGGACCTGGGGTTTCGTGGCACATCAGCGGTCAAGCCCAAAGTTTGTGCGTTGCTACTAGTTGTAAGCTGAGCTTAGCCCTTACAACGCCATAGAGGGATGTTTTAAACGGACGACGGATTTTCAATTCGGAGGCTATGGTAAAGGAAATTCAAAAGGAAGCGAGTGAGATGGACGGCGGTGTTTGGAGCTTGGCATTTTCCGTGCGTCATCGTATGCGGCGCGCGAGGATCTCGGTCGTTTGGTATGCAGACGGCGTTTCATATTCATGCATGTAGCAGTAGCATCCGCCTTCGAGGCGGCGGCGCACTATCCGCCGCCCCAAGCCGGCGCGCTGTCCAACTTACCAAGGAGGCACACGCTGTTCTGCGCCGGATGCAGTCGAGTCGGATTATTTACTTACAGGTTATACCTGCATCTCTATTAAGGTGTTATTTCTAGTGGGCTCTGGTTGGCCGCAAACAGAGCGTCTCTTGTAATGGTGAAGCAGCTGTAGATTAGTTTGGTTTAGCTTATGGAATTCAACGCCCCGAAGCGACTCAGACTGTGAAGACCGTCTTAGTGGAGGGCTTCAGCAGTTTCGACCAAGTGTGTGTTTTTTTTTTTTTTTTTTAACGTACACTGACATCGCACCGCGCCTTTGCGTTGCGCCTCCAACGAATGCTCTAAAGTACTTTTACAAACATAATAATGGAGGTAGCCTGAAGTTCCGATGCGTCGCAAGCACTTTCTTTTTGAAGTTTGAATTGCATTAGTAGTGGAGTGAACAATGCTACAGAAAAGCAATGAGGTGCGTTTTTTTGGAAATAAGCAGCGGAAAACTGCCACTGTCCCAAACAAGGATCTGCGGATATTTGTATGATTGTTGTGCAAGTCTTGCGATACAACAAAATAATTGTGTTTCGTAAAGAAATTTCTGCTGAAAACTGCGCCATTAGAGAATTTATGGACGTGCGAAAGTTGCCCGGGTGCCAAAATAATCAGGTAACGCCGACTACAGAAAAACAAAAACAAATATGAAACAGGGTACAGCATCAGTGAACGCCTCAAGTATTACAAAATATGTTTCTCAAGCGGCAGAAACGATGAACCGGACGATGCGTACAACAGATTATTTAATCTGCAGCACAAGCCATTGGCACAATGTTGGTACAGTGTTGAAAATTCTGGCCCATCACAAGACCAATGCATTGCCAACACAGTATCAATAATGGGCCATGATTTGTGCTGCTTGGGTATATATATATATATATATATATATATATATATATTTATGTGAAGGAAAGAAGCCAACATGTCGGCGAGGCCAAGGAAAGCGTTGGGGATGGTACTTTATGTCTTTTTTTTTTTAATGTTTACTTGGATAATCACTGAAATTAGTAATGTAATCTGTTTAGGGGAAAGGTAATTAAACACAAAGTAGAAGAAAAACAACGTGCCGATGGTGGGAACCGAACCCACGACCTTCGAATACCGCGTCCGGTGCTCTTCCAACTGAGCTACATCGGCCGCTGTCCCCCCTGCTACTTTCTTGGGTATTTATGTTGTCTGTACACGAACCTATATATATATATATATATATATATATATATATATATATATATATATATATATATATATATATATATATATATATATATATATATAGCTTATAAGATAAACGAGCAGCGGAGCGCGCAAGAGTAGTCGCTGCGTTGCTTCTCGTCCTGTTAACGGGCGAACCATGGTGTCGGGTTCACTTCCTTTCGTGACTCCGCCGTGAGCCTTGCTGGTGGCCCTTGGATGGTCGTCGGGCGATATCAGAGTGATGCCTAGTGCGAGAGCATCGATCAGCTATTCGAGTGAGGGCCAGGCAGCCGTAACCTGGTTCCGAATCCCGTAGAGAAAGATCTCCCGCAACTGGCAAAATGACAACTGGAACCAACCGAATGCCAATTGGCATCTATCATATTGCTGTTCGTCCAAACTTCGTTTTAGCCAGTTGGAACCAGTCTTTGTGAAAGGAAGTTCAGGAGGAAAATAGGTCAGGGCGCTGAACCGGTTTCTCTAAAACGATCGCTCGTTAACGTTCAATGTACTCGCATATTTTGTAAGGTTTATACCCGGCGTCACTATATAGTCAGAAACGTATTTTTCATGTGTTGTTCATGTGATATGAGGAAAAGGCTACATTTGTGCAGCTTAACTGGCGTAGCGTCACCGCATATATGTGACAACTAGTATGAAAAAAAGAATGATATAGAAAACTCCTCCGCTGGTACGGAATAAGTAGCATAACTACGCAACTATTGAAATACGCATTAAGTAACATGATCATTTAATACGTTATCATATAGCATGAACAAATTAATCTTAGGTACAGTAACTTTGTTACGGCTATGTTGACGCATGCCAGTACTTTATAGAAACGTGGCAAAAATAATACCATTGCAAAAACGTTGCCGATCTTTCTGGTACTTGGACATTGCCTGAAAAAAAATTAGCATTTTAAGAAGAGTTATGCACATTTCCTCTTTATAGCTAGTCCGCTTACCAGGCACGAACCTGAACTCAGGACACCGCGCTTTCGATAATATTGGCTATTTGCTGTTATGCATGCCAAGTGTTATAGCAAGATTATATTGGTTGGTTTATTGGGTTGAACGTCACAAAGCGATTTAGGCTATAAGAGACGTCGTAGTGGAGGGCTCCGGAAAATCGGACCACCTGGGGATCTTTAACGTGCACTGACATCGCACAGCACACGGGCGCCTTGCTTCTCGCCTCCATCGAAAAGCGGCCGCCGTGGCCGGGATTCGATCCCGCATCCTTAAACAGTAAGAATATATTGTTTTTCTTGGTTTCTGAACATTTTGAAGAGAAGACATCTGTGTAGATTAGGTAACGTTGCCAGAGCCATCGTTTTTAGCACTAACGCAGAGTGGTAAATTGAACTCATGTTGCAAATGATTTTATTCAGCCTACAGCGAAGGTTTCGTTAGCTTGGTCCCATTTGGTCGCTTCATTGCTAACCCACACCAAAAGGCATTATACTCACGTTTCTCTCCCGCCTCCTTTTTCGCTCTGGTTGAAATTGTGCGAGTGTATCGACTCACTTGGATCCCTATTTCGGAGTCTTGCATTCGTGACGCGCAGCGGGGTTTACCCGTTCCAAGGTGCCGCAGCTACTGAGACAGCATGCGAGTTTGCCAACACAGCGCCCTTGAAGCCGGTCGACGCTGAGTGAGGCGTTCTGAGGCCACACGCTGTTTGCAGCTCCCACCATTGTTTCGCCGGCAGCAGTTGCAGGGGGTTTGCTCTCCAGGGTGCGTTTGTGATTTCCCTGTTCGCGGCGCAGTGAGTATGGATGGATGGCTCTGCTTGTCGTCGCCAGCGTGAGTAGTCGGAACCGGTGTGAGTTTCGGCCCGTGCTCGGCCTTCGCACTACTTTGGTTAGCTGTAGTGCCGTTGGAGTGGAATGGCGCGTATCCCAGTAAACACGAACGGCAAGAGATTGGTGCATAGTTGTTTGAGGCTGATGGATGCTGTAGTGGGGTTTCGTTAGAAAAGCTAGTATCAGCTCATGTTATCTTATTTACCGCGTCTTGCCATAGGCGAGGCTATCAAAACACTGGATCTGAGAAAAACACAAAAATCAGATTTTTTTTTTTTTGCAGGAAAGCACAAAATAATTCAGAAAAAATTAATAAGGATCATAATTTAATTCCATGTAAATAGGAGATAACTGCTGATGATGCTTCAGGAAATAATTGGGTAGTTTCAAACAGAGCGCAATCGTAGTGGTAGTATTAAGAGGTGATGGTGTCTGGCGGTGCAGTCATGGCGCCTACAGAAGAGGCTACAGCTGCTATAATGAGCAAGAAAAATGCAAAACAAATGAAAATTCCTTGCCCGCGATGGTAAAAAAATCGCGTTTTAAGGCATTGGTTCAAGGGAATTGTTTGGACAGGATCTTTTCCCCCAAGAATTTCATCGTATCATCATGGCGAGGGAAATATTGTACTAATTGAAAAATGGGTACAGTATTTCCTGTCGGTATCCTGTAGCAACGGGGATAAAACCTAATACGTCCCGAATGCCAGCCAGATGCTCTATATCTCACGGCCACCGAGTGGCCAGTTATAAACTCGAATAACTTAGCATCGTAAGGGTCCGGAGTAATGGGTCGTTAATAGGAACAATGTAAGATGATTTGCGGCGTTTAACATCCTAAAACGAATCAGGCTACGATAGACGTCGTAGTGGAGGGCTCCGGAAATTTGGATCTCCTGGGCTTCCTTTAAAGTGCGCTGACATCGCACAGCACACGAGTGCCTTGCTTTTCGTCTCCATCGAAAAGCGGCCGCCGCGGCCGGGATTCGATCCCGCGTACTTGGAAACGCCAGTCCAGCGTGCTAACCACAGCGCCACCTCGGCGGGGCATTGGGCAAAAATCACAAGCTAAGCTTAGAGAGGAAAGAATAGTACACGAGTGTGAAACAACGGTGTACTAAGAATTGGCTAAAAGGTCTCTGAACTCAACTCCATTCAGTTCTCACCTTCAACGAACTTTGATTACTTGACTTTCTGCTGCTTATTCGTATTCATTATTTCTCGCCGCTCGGTCCGAACCGTTGATGATGACGGTTGCTTTGAGTGTATGGGGGCCTACAATAACGCCAACAATGAGTGGGTATACGAATGTGCAGTCTTCCTTCTTCGGAATAAGCAAAATTTATTTGCAGTCGAATCACTTCCTTTTCCATCCGAAAATAGGCAGTGAAATTGGTACCGGGTTTCTTCTGTGGCCTTCTCTAGCCCGTAAAGGACTTGATTTTAGAAAGTGGCCTCCTTTGTCTCTAGAGCACGGCGAACTGCCGAAAGCGGACAAATTCATTGTCTTCCTAGCGTCTCATTAGAGCTAGAACGCGCAGAAAAATTCGCCTGCCAGCATGTCCAGAGCATAACGTCCCTGCTCTCTCTGCGAATGTTCAAGCACTGCTGCATAGCTCAAAGCATAACTCAAGTCCACATATCAAGTCTAAACCACTGCTTAGCCTATTAGGCGTAACACTCGAAAACGGCGGGAAGCAACGCCGGCAAGAGAGCAGAAGCACTTTGCGCATTAATGTCAGGTACAAATATGGATTATCAGTATTGGATGCCCCGTTGTAAGGATCATATAAAGATCATATGGTGCTGCTCTGTTACTATACGTATAAATAGGCATGCGGCGATGTAATGGACTCCGCGAAATGTCATTCCATTAAGCGGTCAGTTCATACGAAAACAGACTTGCTCATGGTCTGCTCGAACTAAAAAAGCAAAAAAAAAAAAAAAACAAAAAAAAAAACAAAAAAAAAAAGCAATGCGCGTGGGGTAAGGCTGTCTTTCGACTTTGTTTTTAATTTTCCTTTTAATACTTAGTCCATATAATATTCCTTTGCGGGGGATGGTATGCAGAATATGAAAAAGGCAGTCGCCATGCGATTATTGCCTGCCCGCTATATTTAGATTTATTGCAATTTTATTATTTAATCATTGATTTGTAAGCACCGTGATCGCACAATACGGGGATGATGTTGGGTGATTGGTACTTTATTGCCAGCAGTGCCGATTGCCTTTTTGCCCGGTCTTGGATGATCTAATGCGGAAGTCAATTGAAATTGTAAGCCGACAGGTTTAAGATGCATGGTCATTTGATTATGGGTAGCCAACCCTGTACACGTAGGGATTTCAAGCATGCGTTTAGATGGTTTCCTCTCACTACCAGCTGGGCTACCTCCACATCGGGACAAGGAATCCTCCAATATCCCTCCAAATTAACGCTGTTTGGTGTACGGCATGGTCACCTTATGCCCGCGCACTTCGTAATATTTCCTAACCGCAAAAAGTTTTTGGACTAGTTTGTCCATAATTGCAAAGAAAGAGTGAATCCTAGTACAGCAGATAACCGAAAATCTTCCGCATCACGTGACACACTACGTAGCTTGTTCGCCCGGAACCTGGCCGTCGGCGCTCGTATGGTGGCGTCGAAAACAAATACGCAAATATCAAATCAAAACTGGTATCAAAACTGACGCAACCGTTCTCTGTGCAGCTCCCAGGGTGGTATCATACAATTTCGCTATCCATTTAATATCCATCGCTAGTCAAATTGCAGGATAGTTTGCAGTAGGCATTGAAACTGACGACACATGTATGCCGTTGATTGCAACCGTAGGCGTCCACCGGGAAGTAGACACATACTTCGCCTTCCTGTTCCCCAAAACCAACTTAAATAAAACCTTATACAATTTGGCGGAATAAAGAAGGCGATGTTAAATGCGCTATTGTATCCATTCTTAAGGCGATGCATAAGCATCCTCACAATGTTCACTCATTATTACTATTATTATTATTATTTAGGCAGGATTTCTATCCTGCCGATTTTATCACAGATACTAGAGAAATTCCTATTTCAATGTATTGACTTCCTCCTTAGACAAATTTGATGCCATTTCAAACCGTCAATATGGGTTCATTAAGGGAAGAGGTACTACATTATTGCTTGAGGAATTTGCTGATGAGTTGTACGCTGCTTTTAATGTAAGCACGTTTGGCTGTGCTCTTTTCCTAGACGTTAAGAAAGATTTTGATACGGTTAATCATACTATTTTATTATAAAAAAAAAATGTACCATCTGGGCTTTCGAGGTCCTTTTTATGCTGTTCTAAAGAATTTCTTATGCGGACGTTCACAAGTGGTCAGAATTAATAGCCAAATGGAGCACAGTGGAAAGCTCCCTGTAAAAGCGGGTGTACCACAGGGATCCATTCTATCTCCATTGCTCTTTAATATATTTACAAATGATCTGAGCTCAGTAAAATCCAAGTGCTTGATTTTTCAGTACGCTGACGACACAGTTCTGCTCACGAAGCATATAAACTACAAGACGGCAGGGAATGTGTTGCAGGAAAACATTATGTCATGAAATGGTTTTTCGATAATGGAATCTCGGTGAACATGCATAAACAAAACGAAAATGATATGTTTCAGAAATCCTTTGAAGACACTACTTATAGATAGACAAGTATTCTTGCATGATCATGATTCCCTCCCTTGTTGTTGCAAGCCAATAGAATATGTTAACTCGATCAAATATCTCGGTGTTGTTTTTGACAGCAGCTTATATTGGCATGACCACTTGGCATACCTGTGTGTTAAGCTGCGGAAAGTTACATGGTTACTCTTCAATGTGAAGTCTTTGGCACCGATGTCAGTAAAAAAAAATTTAATTCATGCACTCGCGTACAGTGTTCTCAGATACGGCATAACTACATTTGGGCCATGTCCTTCACGCTGCCATTGCCGTATTGATAGTATATTAAAAACATGTTGAAGAGCATTGCGTACAATTGTCGCATACCATCCTGCACGGACGTCTTTCAGTTCCTAGGCCTTCCGTCAATTCATTCTCTTTTTGTGCAGGCAGTTGTTCACTGGCATTTTTGGAATTCTGACTTTTTAATGATTAATACTCCTGAATGGAAGTTAAGGAAAACATTACGTTATTATATACCGCGGAGTGTAACTAGATACGGGAAAGCAAGGCGCTGTGCTTATGTACCTGAAATCTTTAATGAGTTACCGGATCAAATTTTTGCGGTAACTTCTATGCGTAACCTAAAGATGCATCTGAAAGCCCTCGGTTGATCTCTGTATTCTTTTGTCAGAGTGAAGTTATGCTTAAAAATATATTGGTTAATTCATTTATTTTTATATTGACGTCTACTCTGGGTTTAGAGTTGAATTTCTCAATACTCATGCTGTTAACCAGTTTTTTCCACTTTTTTTTTTTGTTTGCTCTCGCTTGGGTGTAACGATAAGCGTTGCTGTATCTATTGCCTTTTTTGTAGTCTTGGCCGTAACTGCCGGGCCCGGTCGCTCAAGCCTCTTGTTGGCTTTGACGAGCCTGAACCATATTGTATCATCTACAAAGTGGCAATAAACGTTATTATTATTATTATTATTATTATTATTATTATTATTATTATTATTATTATTATTATTATTATTATTATTATTATTATTATTATTATTATTGTTGTTGTTATTATTATTATTATTGTAGGCCCTTTCCCTTTTCGTACACTTGTTTGGCCTAGAATAGCTTTTTCTCTCTTTGTGCGTTGATGCCAAGCGACGCTTATGGCTCACAATTTCAAGCATGTCGTCTCAATAAGTGATGCTCTTTATTGACCTCATGTCCCTGGAGACCTTTACTCGCAGTTGGTCCGTGCTGGTGTTTCCTATACGCATATACCAACCTTCATTTTCCGTCACGTATTTAGCAACCGCCGCGAGGATACATTGGGATCAACGGCACATCTTTTATGTGCCAGAGCACAAAATATATAACAAGCGAACGCGCCGCGGATCGCGGAAACGGAAGCATAGGTTGCACTATATCCAGGTAGCTTGGTACAATTTCATATGGTGGAAGATAACCCGTCTTTGTAAATACTCTCACTGGTGAAGTGAATTACAGGGGCGGTGTAAAATGCTTTAAAAAAAAAAGATGCTAGGTTATCATCAAAACATGGTAAAGTGTGGTACCTACGCACTGGAGACTAGCAGAATTGGGCAAGAAAAAAATCATTGATTTAAAAAGCCAACTCTCTTTAATGTGGCATTCCTCGGAAAAGAAAAGTTAAGTTATTCGATTAGTCTGACATGTCCAGTCTCCCAGCTTCGATCATTGATTTAACGTGGGAAGCCAAACAAGCGAAGTGGTCAACGCGAATGGTTGAGGAAGCCATGCAGCCCCTTCGGCCTTGGGAGAGTTCTTCAAGTAGATGGGGAGGGCCACTGGAAAACAGCTCCGGTACATGTGAATAGGTTGTCTGATGAGCGCCACAAAAGGGGTAAAATGGGGAGACTCCAGCTCAGGTGAAAAAGAGCTCCCAGGTAAATGATGTTAATATGTATGTTAGGCGGGAGACAAGCAGAAAGGTGGAAGGATGGCAGCCAGAAATAAATATACGCTATTTGACGACGTCCCTACCGGCGCCATGTTGTCACTTTGGCACCACGTAGGGAAGCGCGGGCTGCCTAGCGAGTTTCAAAGCGTCGTGAGAATTTCGCTGAAAACCAGAGGGTGCAATGCCACGACATTTATATTTCTATAAGGAAATTTAGTGAACCCGTCTCTTAACCAGGAGTTGAATTTCATTCATTCATTCATTCATTCATTCATTCATTCATTCATTCATTCATTCATTCATTCATTCATTCATTCATTCAATCATTCATTTATTCATTCATTCATTCTTTCATTATATCGTTATTTATTCCTGTAGTTCTTGCTTCATTCTTCCTTTATTTCTTCCTCTGCATGTATAACTCCTTTCTCTCTATACCTTTCCATTTGTACGATTTCTCATTTACTTTCCATGTTTCCAATTTCATTATTCAATTTTTTCGTTTCCTTCCTTTCTTATTCTCTCTCCCTCTTTCTTCCTTTCCTTATTCGCTGCTTCATTTTTCGCTTTATTCGGCGTGAACCAGCACGCATGCCCTTCGTGTGCACTGGCTCTGTGCATGCAACAACGTTGGTAGTAGCCGCAGTCCGTCCACTTCCACGGCAGAGGCGCCGCATGTATGCCAAGCAACTGGGCGTCACATCAATCCTCGGGCGCAGTGTCTTCGGAAACACGCACGCATGCAATTCACCTGCATCGTCACACGCTATCGCACGCTGGCGTGGTATTCTTGAGCACTTCCATCGGTGTCGCTATCGATACGGACAACATATGCCAAGTTTCTCTGCAACAGACTTCCATATTGATAGCTTCTTTATGTCGTGCCACGAATTTTGTACCTTCCTAGATCATGCGGAGTTGTTAGCACAATAAATAAATAAATAAATAAATAAATAAATAAATAAATAAATAAATAAATAAATAAATAAATAAATAAATAAATAAATAAATAAATAAAAAGGAAAATAAATAAATAAAACGAAGTGCAAATTTGGGAGCTTTAGGTTCCTATGTGGTGAATTCGCCATGAGTGACGCTGTTGTTCACTCTAAACACGAATGAGCATATATGGAGTAAAAGGCGGTAGGATGTCCTCTAGCGCACCCCCTGGGGTAGATTTTCACTGTTGACTATAATGAAGGTTATACTTTGGCAACAGAAGCATATTTTCTTCCTAAATAATATTTATTTATGGTACTTAGCAACAAAAGGAGACTTTTAAACGTTGCAACAGAAATTCTGACGTTATTATTTAGAAGATATAGAAAATTTTTAAAAAATATCCGTAATTGATAGAATTTCGCATATTTTTAAGGGAGCATTGGCTTCCTTCCTTCTAAGGATAAAAACCTACCTTAGGGGTCGAGTAGCTTGCCCTTGCTTGAATAAGGAGTGCGCTAGACGATAAGTTACTCCCTTTCCACTCCCTTTCCACTCCCTTTCCACTCCCTCATACGCTTATTTGAATTAAGAGTGTGAAGCATAGGGATAACTCTGCACTGGTGTGCTTAACTGTACACTGACATCATGAAGCACACGGGATACTTTTGCGTTCGTGCGCGTAACAGTGCAACTTTTTAAAGAACGCCAGATGGTAAAAATTAGTGGAGTGTTAATCATGGTACAGTCGCCTGTTTAACCGAAACAACGCAAATAATTTGGTTTCGTTTGTAGAGTTTAACTTGCTAAAGCGACTCAGGCTATGAGGGATGCCGTAGTAGGGGGCTCCGGAAATTTCTACCTCTCGAAGTTTTTAACGATCACTGACATCGCACAGCACACGGGTGCCTTGCTTTTCGTCTCCATCCAAAAGCAGCCGCCATGGCCGGGGTTCGATCTCCACATCCTTGAGTTCAGGGAGTCGAGCGCAGTAACCACTAAGCCATAGCGGCAGGTGCAACGCAAATAGGAGTCTTTGCTGTTGGCATGTGTGTTTGCATACGTGACGTACAAGTGGATTATGCTTGCAAAATAGGGGAACGTTGAAACAGAGCATAAGAGACCCTTTCGAGTCCTGACGTGACGAGCTGAATGTAATGGGCGCAATTCGCTGAAGCCGGTGCTAGCCACATCTTCTTTAATTACGAAGCAGGAGCTCCTGGGACATCCTGTCGATCTTGCGCGTGAAGCTCAGGTCCTTTGCCGTGGTCCCTTGGGGGACCGTAGACAGTGGCTGGGCGCAGATAGACTTGAGCACTTGCCGCTGAGCTGTATGCCATCAATTAAAAAAAAAAGAGAAAAATTTGAGCAGAGACCTAATTACGGGGATTGGTTCGGCGACGAGATAAGGCACGCTTCCGAACTGCCCCGCCGCTGGTCCTTATCTCGCCTCGACCGAGCGACGCCGTGGCTCGCTATATATATTCATGCGCACGTTGTCGCTATCGGCGGCCGTCAACCTGGCGTAGAGGGGGCAGGCGTGAGCGCGCCAACTCTGCCAGGGAGACACGGCAATGCATCACACTTTGGCGCTTTTTCCCACAAGACCCCGTGCCTGCCTTTGATAGAGGGGTTTTACCACCTTTCACCTCTTCGCGACACCTGGCGGCGCTGTTCGTGGCGACGCCCTGGACGCCGGCACAGTGCGGCCATGTAGAGGACTACACTGACTCCCACGCACGCCAGTGGTTTTGCCATGGATCTTTGTAGAATAACAACCTCAAAATTAAGAACCCACTACTTCAAGAAGCTTTGGAATATGTTTAAAGAAGACACTTTATCATTCTTCAGTCCTCCTATAATTTTGATATTCAGTCCTGATCACCGGTGCACCAGCGTCCACATGAGTTTAGAGAATATAAGCAAATAATAACAGGAGAGCTATAATCAAGATATGCATAGCATATGGGCCACATTTTATATTGTTTCATGCATCAGACGTCTTTTTTTATGTTTTACGTTTTATGTATTTCTGTTTTTGTCTTTGCTGTTGTTTTCAACTTATTATGGAATGTTTTCATCCCTTGATCTTTTTTGCTATCTTATATTAGTTAATTTGTGCGCCACCTGCTGCCCTGTAATGCTTCGAAAAGGCACGCCATTTGTGACGTTTATCCGTCGTCTCTCTGCACGTGTGCATGGGAAATGAAGGATTTAACTGAATTGACAGTAATGAAGCCATGATGTTATCACTGTCACTTAAGCGCCGAGTGACTGTGGCATTTGAACCTTACTTCACAGCTAAACTTGCACTATAGGGTCAGCAATATTCCCGCATACTTTCAGGTCAGATAGGAGAAGCTCGGACCAAACAGCTAAAAAGACTGCTGTGATCAGTGCGGTGTACAGCCTTCTTTGTACAGCCTAAAATTGCAAGGTCGAAGGAAATTGGTCTTGCCAGATTAGATGGACTTGTGATTGGTCCCGGGATTACCGGTTGGCTACTATAGGGACGTTACCTAAATCGACTGTCATGCCGCGTTTTGCAAGAATGTGGGCATAATTGTGAAGGGGATACGCCAGCAGTTCTCGCTTAAGTCCCTATATTCAGATTAGGCTGTTAGCAGCTCACAAGTCTCCGCGTGCGAGTGAGGGAAGGCTACACGGCGAGGGTCTGAGGACAACCTACTGGTGCTTCGATTGGAACATTTGGATCTCTGCGGTGAACAAAATGCGAGGTACCATCTTCTTGCTGCGGCTTTATCTTAAGCAGCGCCTCTTCGAGCACTGCGTTTGGGTCGATGACAGACGTTGATCACATGATGCGATGCCATCAGCCGTGTGATTGGAGTGCGAAGTCGGTCCAGCTGCGCAGACCTTGCGGGGTATGTTTCTTTCGGAAAGTCTTCGATACAAAACAAAGCATAAAATGGGCATAAATATCTACGCATCAGCGCCTACAACAATGAATCGCGCTGTAGACAGGCGTTGGGCTTTTTATCTGCACTAGCTAGCTTCCCGTCGCTGAAGTTTGGGTCCATGAGTTCTGTTAGCGTCCGTTGGTTTCGATGACATCAGAGGCCGATCACGACTGGTTTGCCGCGGATTATGATGATTAGCCGGCGAGCTGGGAAGAGAGGTGGTGCACCGGCGGAGGCAATCCTGAACGCCGACCTAAGTCTCCCGAGGCGCGCAGCGACATACATAACAGGCTGATTTCATTAAATGCAAGGAACGTAATATTTATTGAAACACATATGCCGGAGGAAGTTCTGCAGGCGATGTACTGTGGGGGTTTATTGCTCAAAAACATTTAGTGGGTGATGGGATGTACTTACCAAATGCTATACAATAAATAATATCAATACCGTGCTTTGAAAAGCACCTGTGAATAATAAAAGCCATTTCATTTTTTTTAGAGCACTAATAGAACAAGGAGTAGAAACCATGAATATCATAGAAGTATTCACGAATAGTTAATGCCAGGTGTTTATATCGAACGAATATTCCTGGTAACTTGAGTAAGTGTAAAAACTGCAGAAGAGTGGATGTCAAAGTAACACTACATGTTGATTGTTTATTTGTTTCTGGCAATAAGTTACAATGTGTATAGTAGCATCATGCTGGGTAATTTATTTGAACGTATAAGTGTAAGGTTAAGGCAATTACACGTTTTCGATGTAAGCGAATTATGTTTTGTTGCAGTGTGGTTTTTCATCACTGGCGAATAGAGGAGATGAAGCAATGTTTAACACATTTACATATGCATACATATGTAAATGCATGGTATACATATGGTATACATATGCATGCGAATGCAGAGAATGTGCGGAATATGACAATATACACCAATAAATGCCGAGGAAGCGTAAAAAAATAGATTGGTACTGAGGTGAGCTAATCGAGCCTGAGTCGCCTTGAACTGTTTCTATGAGCTATTGAGACGTCGATAGGAAATAGAATTCATACATGTGAGCCGAATCATTGCTTTGTGTTTGAGTGTTCGGCGCCAGGCCTAAAAAAATCGGCTCCACTCATTTCGTCCATTCTTTCGGGCCTTAAAACAAAACTGAATTTGTCTAGCTCCCGATTGATGTCGGTAAAAGAATTAGGCTAAATAGAATTTAGGAACCACGAGACGGTACCTCGCAGGAGACCAGGGGCTTGAACTACTTTGTAGGAATTCACGGCTGTGTGAATAGGCGGCCAGACTCAGACACACGGGAGAACCTGATTAGCGCGCGCCTGTGGGTGCTCGCAACTCAGTGGATACATTGAAATTTGGAAAGAAAAGAAAACAGGTGCTGCTCTGTTCGTCTCTATCTCCGATTCGTATAAGCTTTTGCCGTATCCTTTTTTTCTTCCTATTTTAATCCATTTGTCTCGTGGTCGTTTCGCAATTACAAATTCTGGAGAGCGCTGTTCGTTTGAACGCATCTGCAAGAGGCAAATGTTGATGAGCTGTGCCACCAAGAGTTCCTCAGCTCACGCAAATTCGGCCTCACGCACGTCTAGGCGTGCGTGCCGTTGATTGTGTACGGGGAAAATGGACTTGTGGTTGAGCTGAGGCCGGGTGTTTGGACCCTTAAGAACCATCGGAGAAGTCAGCCTACCACCTTGTCCCACGCTTCCCGTAGATTGCACCTCCGGTTAGACTTGACAGGGAGAAATTGGCAGTCTCCTTTTCCTGTCACTTTCTACATATTTAACTTTTCTGTCCCACATTTTGCGGAGAGTATGTTACTCCTCTTGGGGGGTTTCTCTGATTTCCGTTCGGCTAAGGTTAAACCTCGTGTGAAGTGAGCATACCGTAAATTACGTTATATTCGGGTATAGTTTGGGCTTTCAGGTTTGGTGTGCAAGTTTGCAGTGTTAAATGGTGTGTTTTTTTTTGTGAGCTGTAGTTCTGGTGTAAATGCTACCGCTTCCACAGCGCCAGGCAGTTCCAGTCAGGAGCCGATTTGCTGGTTTTGTCTTGCAATACGGGCAGCATTTTTATTGCTTTGAATATAAAAAAATAAAGTAAACAAATTAATAATTGAAACTCCATTGCTTTGCACAGGGGTTCGTTACAAGTTCATTTGTCGTTACCTACGTTTGGAACCCAATTCTACCGCAGTCGAATAATACATATATATCGTAGGGCAATACAACCTTACGTCAAACAGAATAATGACAAAATAGAGTCAGGACACAGCTATGTCTCATTCATAAACATGAAAACAGGACCAGCAAAAATGTGGTGCCAGGTAGAGAAAATAAATGACGGCCATTTTCTGCCTGTGATTCCACCTCTGTACAGACAAGTATGGAAGAACAAGCCGCCATATCGGGCAAGCATTTTGTCACGGTATCCAGCTCTTCTCACTCTAGGAAGTCATTTTTGAAATCCAAAACTCGCAATCGAAAGACAAAGACTGAAACAACGTGCAGTGCAGAAGATCGACACTATCGCGAAGCTTTGTAATTTTTTCAGGAATATATCACGTTTAAATACGAGATGAAAACAAATTTGTCTGTAATGATTGCGCCCAAGCACAGCTGCTTTCTAGTTATTGCAGATTTGTTCTAGTTGCCTATGGGCTCCCTTACCTGGAAGGTTCTTTGCATTTTTTCTATTGACCGCAGCCGAGAGCGGCATGCCTTTCTGTCCGATTCGCAGACCTCCAATTATGTTTCCTGCTATCGCCGAAGCTCCATCGCTCCCTTCTTTTTTTCAGAAAGATTCGCTGCATTCCCTGACGCCTGGACTGCCATGATGACTACGCGATAATACAATATCTCAAATATTTAAAAAAATAACAGTTTTCTCTTGCTGTAGACAACAAGCACCAACCCAAGTGAACTGCTTCACTAACAAGTGCTGGTCGGTTTCTGTGAATGTGCTGCATAGAGACACTTCTGAGGCTTAAGGAAAAAAATACTGGTATTAATAGAAATACTGATACTCTTCATGCTTGAACTCCGGACCATGTCTACAGATATGGCGCATTTGGCAAGTACTCGCAGATTATGACTTGCAGCTTACGGGTATCGCTCAAGAGGCCGCTTTTCGATGGAGGCGAAAAGCAAGGCGCCCGTGTGCTGCGCGTTGTCAGTGCACGTTAAAGAACCCCAGTTGGTCGAAATATCCGGAGTCCTCCATTACGACGTCTCTCATAGTCTGAGTCGCTTTGGGACGTTAAACCCCACAAACCAAACCAAACCAAACCAAAGTATAGAACAGTTGCATCTTACCTGTACTCACAATGTGGAGGCTAACGAAGAGGGTTCAACTTAAGTTCAGGACAACGCAGAGGGCTATGGAACAGAAAATTGTATCGGGTTTCCATTGAGGGATAAGAAGCGTGCAGAGTGCGTCAGAGAAATAATTCGAGTTGATGGCATTCTAGTTGAAATCAATAATAAGAAATGGGCGTGGGCAGATCATGTAGTGCGAAGAGATGACAATCAGTGGTCGCTTATGGTAACAAATTAGATTCCAAGGAAGGAAGGAAAGCGTAGCAGGGGTCGGCAGAAAGTTAGATGGGTGAATGAGGTTATGTTCGAAGGGATCAAGTGGATGCAGCTGGCACAGGATTGGGTTAATTCGAAAAAAAAATGAGAGAGAACTTCGCCCTCGAGTTAGTATAATCAGGCGGACAATGATAAGACAGAAGGCGTGAAAAAAAATTACTGCATCATTTTAAAAGCTGCCAACTTACAGGTCCACAGCGGTGATGAGCAGCCTCACCAAATATTCTGAAAGCGCTAGTGTTATGTTACTGTTTATACTTGAACTCCGGACCATGACCCCAGAACGATATACTATGGGCTTTGCTGTGCATCATTAACATTAAGAATCTGTTGAAGGCAAGGTGAACGCTTCCGACCCCTCCGAAATTCGATGCTTCCACGAATGCGGCAAAAAGCCGCCCCGTCGCTGGCCTTAGCTACAAAACCCCTAGGGTACTTACATATCAGAAAAGGTTCAAGCAGGCGCTAAGTATGCTCCAAACTGCTCTGTGCAAAAATCGAGAGTTGGACCTACTACCGCATGGTTTGAACCGCGTCAGCACATCGAATTGTGCTCCAAATAGCTTATTTAATTCTTGCGGCCTTGCTCTCATAGTTGACGAGAGAAATAAATAGTTGAAATCAAGTGAGCAAATTAGTGAAAGATTTCCGAATAACCGGATGAGGGAATGGCAGAGGTTGGCCTCCAATGGCGAAGCCAGTGCTGGAACTGTCGATTCCTGGGATTTATATTCGCAATGCTGTGTCTGTTTGCGAAGAGCTGCTGTTGAGAAGCAAATTCTCGCATGAACTCTCACGCATGTGCCCTGCCGCTTCACGCGTGAATTTTATTTTTCCCTTACAGTTATTTCGCGGCATTCGCTTCAGCCGCTGTTGTCGTTCCGCCCAAACGCTAGGAAGGCCTCATTACTGCTGCCTACCGATGTGCGAGATAATTATTTTGTTGCCTGCATAATATAAGCATGGGCAAAGCCCAATGCTGCTTTTGACCTTGCTCGTCGAAGCACCTACTGGGTACAGCTATCCACGGATATGCAGACAAGGCAACAGGGTGGGGCTTTTCTCTCAGTGTTGTTATCGTTGTTGTTACTTTGGGATATTTTGGGGAAGGGATACTGGTCGCGATTTATATTGGCCACATTCAGTGGCATCACTCTTAAAGACAAGAGGGTGGGGTAAGAGGATGAAAGGTGGGGGGGGGGGGGAGGGAGAAGGAAGGGGTCACGTCATCGATGCCTCAGTAGCCGTCCTATAGCACGGCCTAGAGCACTGTGTTTAGGCCGGTCTCTTCTAGGTGCGCCAGGAGGTGCCGATGGGCAGATAGGCTGGTCCATGCGTGCCGCTGAGCCTACGTGTCCGCAGGGAGTCGGAGGGCTCTGTAGCCAGCCTGGATTTGTCGGTGGTGATGAGGGTATACATTTATTTGGTGCGCGCACAGCAAGCGCACAGCAAGCTGGTTAGTATAGTAGATTTATAATGATGCAGAAATAACGTTAATAATTTTGCAGCGACTGTCTATTCTAGAGGAGGATTTGCGAACTGTCTGGACGAACTACCTTCTGCTGCTCAGTCAAACGACGCGTTTCGGCTCTAGCTTTCATTGCGTAGCCGCGGGAAGTTGTCGCATCGTAGAATATCAGATAGCGGACTTGTCTCCGTCAAAATGTTCAACCAATGTGCTACGGCTTCAATCCTAGCCCGTCTTGCACGTCTTTCTTTTCTCAGCGTTTCCTTCGACCCTGGGTCGCCTTGACGAGAACTGCCGGACCCACGAGTTCCGCTGATGGTAGTACTTCTTAATATTCTCTAAGCTTTCGTGGGAACTGAGGCTACGAAAAAAATAAGCATGCATAAACGTGCGCACTATGGACACAGCTGTTCAGTATGCTATTCGCAGACCGTCTTTGAGCGAGAACACCGATAACGACGCATCAGCGATGGTTGTCTCAGAACTAAGCTTAAGGAAAAGAAAGGTGAAACAAGCCGAGCACTCTCTGTACTGGGAGTGCAGCCTGAATGGCGAAGTTAAGTGCACTCCGAATGTGCGGACCGCAGGAGCTATTTCAATGCCCCCGACGGCGTCCAGTATTCATGAGTCCAGCGGAGCAGCGGAGGCCCGGTGCCGTTCTGTGTGTACACAGCAGAGAACGGGAGATCGGCTCCGGGTAGTGCCTAACGAAGCGAGAGGGTCGGGCGTGGAATTCGGTTTCTTCGGCACGAATCAGGGGAGCCGGGACGAAAAACGAGCTCGGCAGCTTGCCGAAGAAGATAAAAAGGAAATAGGCGGCGATACCTCTCTATAGGGCAGAGTGGTAGTTAGGACTGCTTCGCCAGTTTGTCATCGCTTCTTAGGCGGGACGTCCGAGCGGGTTAGAGGGAGCGTAATTCCTCGTCTCGATGCGCCCTTATAATTCATTCTTTATTCCGGGCACATGGTCGATACGAAGTGGGAGCAAACCTTTACATAAACCCGAAAGCAACTTAAATACATCGGCGCTTAGCAAAAAAAGGGACGCTTTATGCCTCTCTTCACATTTCTTTCACTTTACATGGTTCTCCATTTCTGATCATTTAGACGCAAGAAACGAAATACGACGATGCTCAACCTGGAATAGAGGGGGGAAAGGAAGCGTTGGAGTGCCCCTCATCCTCACAGTGATGGGACGAAGCGCTCGCGGCGCCGCGGTGCGGAGCTGTGCTACATTTTTGGGTATATGCGCTCAAGTGGACCGTTGCGCGCACATTTGTGCGACTCGCAAGGCTGTGCGCCATCAACAACAAAAAAGAGGACCAAGACCAGATGTGGCGCCACCTATATTTTTGCTCTTTAAAACATCGCGGCACCGTGTTCTCTTCTGTACTTGGTCCTTTTATGCGCTGCTGATGCAAAATGATTTACCATAAGATCCGTTCTTGTTCGTGATGCTACTGCGTTGTAGTCGCCAGTATGATGAACCAACAAGCCGGCCACTATATATTAAGCAGGTCGAATGACCTTGGTCTAATTGTGTGTCGGTGTTCACCGAAAAGTTAGAATGATATTGTCCCAAAAGCAACTTAAATACAAAAGGTAAAATAATGCGGAATGAAAAAGGCGGTGTTAAAGGCACTATGGCGCCTATTGTTAAGGCGAAGCTTGATCTTCACCCTTATTCAAACCGCGTACAACATTGCTAAACTATATAGAACCACGCTTAAGAAGCTTTCGTTCGTATCAATAGGTTCAGCTGAAACCTACACCCCCCCCCCCCCCCTTCCCCCCTATTTTCCCGTCTCCGTCTGACTGCTTTTCAAACCTCGCGTTCATAATTAGTTTCGAAGGGCAACTAAATAAAATTAGTGACTACGTCAAAACTCGATTTAACGAAACCCGATTTAACGAAAATCTCGATTTAACGAAGGTATCCTAATTCCCCCTCAGACGCCCATAGGGTTCAATGCTTTGACTAACCCGAAATAACGAAACCGATTCCGTGATCTGTCCCGATTTAACGAACCTTTTTTCGAGAAATAAAGGTGAAAAAGTGTTAATTTTTGGTCTATTTTGTAGACAGCACCCCAAAATTTACAAAGTTCACCGACTTTGGCAGAAAATAAATTTGTAGTCCCCTCGGGCCTTTCTTGTCGAGTAAGAATTTTTGTTGTTTCTTTTCATACGCGCTAGCGGCGCCGGTCGTGGTGTTGGCGCTACCCACTCGAAAGTAGCGCGGGGGGTCATGACGATGACCATACGGACCCCCAAAGATTGCGCTAGTTGTATGATTACCAACTTTGGCGCCAATTTGTCATTAGCTGTGTGGCTTGCCGTCCCGTCGGCGGTATTTAGGGAAGATTGTTGCGCCGCTAGCCGAACCGTCCTTTGGGTCGGTGCTACCGGCGTGAATTCGTCACGCGCAAGTGCGACGAAAAGTGAAAATGGTACGTGCTAACCGATACGACCGCGATAAGCTGGTACGGTTTATGCGGATGCAAAATGCATTATGTTCAATGGGTGCTCAGTCGCGGACTTGACTTTAACACTTTTAAAACTAAAGTACTGTTTAAGCGGGTACGTTTTAACGAGGTTTTACTGTAATCGAATGTACTGAATTATGTGCCCAAGAAATGCCTCATTCAATTTAACGAAGTTCTCGATTTAACGAAATAATTCACGGCTCCCCTCAACTTCGTTAAATCGAGTTTTAACTTATTACCAAGTCGCATAGATACGCAATCAAATTAAATCACTGTTCACCGCTAAAAAAAGTGATGACACTGACTTGCATTTACTTTCCATATATAACGCGTTTTTGTTGAATCATCGTCTTTGTAATCTTGAAGCGTACCAAGCCTGCCGCTGACAGGTGACGCATGTGTTAATGGCTTGCTAAATTATTGTGCTTCAAGAGCACCCGAGCTTCAAAGAGGACGTCAAAACTTCTGCGTAGCTTTGCCGGTTCACATGGCATGAAATGTTTCTTCTTCAAAGTTTAAAGTTATCAATGTTATTATACGTATCTTATTCTTTTCCCTTGTGTAAATATTCAGTCATGCTCGCTTATATGTGCGTGTTTCAGCTACCTGTCAGGCTCTGCCTCTCAGGCCATATGAGGCTTTGGCAAGCCATTTACTTGCACTCACTCGATGTTAGTGAAATAAAGCATTACTATTATTATTATTAAGTCATTAGTTTCGAGAGCAAAAAAGCATTATTGTACTACTCAATTAGCACACCATACAGTCACTAATTGTGTGGTCATGGTAAGACTAAATCTTACAAAGTCACAACAGCAATTTAAATACCGGGATGTCTGCGGAATAAGTCGTGGAGACTGGCATGCAGGAGCCGAGTTGAGGCGGCTTTGGGGGCCGTGTGTGAAAATCATTTTTGGTATCATTACCATTTGAATGCTGATGCCTGCAAGCGTATGCTAGAGAGGCCGAGAGTACGGCTCGGCGAGACGCGCATAAGCCCTTCAGCGACGTTCTCCGCTTCTCACAGCTGGCTGTCTCCATCGATAAAAGGCTCAGTGAGCGCTCCATCTACCGCGCCGATGGAGGATGTTTTGGTTTTTGGCGGTGATGTGAACGATCGCTGCATTGCTTGTCACCAGCACCGTGACAATTAGGCCTGCAAAATGTGCGAACGTCTTTGCTTCGGCATTCCAGGAAGATGATCACTTTGGGGAAAATGGGCATCTAAAAAAAAACAAAAAGCTTGTACCTTAAGTTTGGAAGTACTCACCTAGGATCCTAAGCTATTCCTAGGTTTATTTTTTTTGGGGGGTACTTAGAAAACTTTACTGATATTTCGTTTTTGTAAACGTAGTAAAATCATTTATTAAATGTTTCCCCTTCTCCTCTCAGGCCTATGGTAAAAATTGTGCGCGGAGTGCGATGGTCTATATGCGCACCGATCAGCACGAAATACGCTACTGCACAGCGCACTAGCAAGAAACAGTGAGGACAGGAAGCTGCTCATTGAAAGCTGAGCAAGAAGCTTATTTACGTTTGTCGAGTAGTGACTGTAAATCTGACTGTAGTGAGGGAAATAGACTGGCAATTAAATATTTGACGCGTAACACGTCGAAGCAGCTCTTAGGCTAGGAACAGCGCCTTAGGAGCATCCGCCTAGAGTCGGTGACTGTTGTGTACGGTGAAGTAGTACACACATGACTGCTGGCGCTTTGTCTAGAGTACTCGAGCGGTGTTTTCCCAAGAAATCTTATCGTGGCTGCTTTGCTAGGGTTGCGCTTGCCTGTGCCTTTCTCAGGTATATTCGACTTACTCGAACGCAAGACCGGGATTAAGTAGAAATAAATACATGAATATGCCATCCGAAATCAGGGCAATAATTATATAAATGGTATTAAGTATCACTGTGGAGAGCAGGTGATCGCTGGCTCAACGGCGTGGTAGAAAAATGTGGAGTTGAACGCAGCTTGGGGTTGAAGGGAAGGGGACTCGTATGGGCGGCCCCACTGGTCGCCTTTAACAGGAGGAAATAAGAAGGGAACTTCATTTCCGGCAGTGGAGAGGGAAAGAGTAAATAATTGCATGGCCGTAAGGGACGCAAAGATGTGGTTCATGTGGTGACTGCAGCTATGAATAACTCAGGACCTTGCTTTTCTCCTAACGATACCAGCGAACCTTATCTTCGAAACAACTATTCCTATCAATAGTCGTCAGAACCGACTCCTACTAGCCAGGCAAGGTAACTTGCGTCGAATTCGGAGAAGTAAAAGCCGAATAATTTTAACGCGAAATACTTTCTAAACTCATGATGAATATCTCACGTGTGCGAGTTGTATCCGCAAGATTCCGCGAGTTGTGTCAGCGAGACGTCGCAGTATGTCTTGACGTCAACATAATTTATCCGGTAAGGACGTTGCAACAGGTTCCAACGACAACGCCAAAGAAAAGAAAGTAATGAAATAATAACGAGTACACAAACACGCAAGACCGAGAAAGAAGAGAAGAGGTAGACAAACGAGGAAGGAGAAAAGGAGAAAAAAAAAAGGCTGTCGCTATTAAGATGGCAGAGTGAAAAGGGAGGATAGCTGGATTTATGTATCTTCAAGTCAGAATAAAAAGCAACAGCAAAAGCAAAACAAAACTTTCTTCTCTTCCATTCCAGTCGATAAGGCACGCCCTCTTGACGGCACCGTGTTCGCCGCTCAAGAGTCAGCATTGGGAAAAATGGACTTCGCTCCAATTTCATTTCCCGTCGTAGTTACTCTTCGCGGGCTAGTGGTCCGATCCGGCACCGCGCGTGTACGGTTTGTTAGCTGCCGTCCACCTGCTCTTCGCTTCCGCATGACGGTGTGTCCACAAATAATCACGCTGCGGCGACGAGAGAGCAGCGACTCCGGCGTGGCAGCGCCCACTCCATTAGCAACCAGAGCCCAAAGAAAAAGCGTGAAAATGTGTGCGCAGGAATATACGTGGGAACAAATGAGGCAGCTCGCAAACAGAGGGAACACCGGTCGAGACAACATGAAAGAAGAAATATAGGAACCCCGGGGCGTCCAGAAAGGGTAAACAGGCGGGACTTCCGGGACACCCTCGCTCCCAACGGACACCTCCTGGTCGCAGAGGTTTGCTGGATGGGAGAATCGTGTAGTGACGTGGTGGACTTCTCTCTGTCAGTTCACAAACGAGTTGGATGCGCACAGCCGTTTCTATTTTGATTTCAGCTTCCGTGGGTGGTGTTTCGTTCGTAACCATCCAAATGGCGGTACCTGTACTCGAACGTGCTTCATAATTGCTTTTTGAACTAAGGTAATAAATGGTAACCCGAGTTTAGTAAACTATTAATAGCTAGTGTAACTGATACCCCATTTCTTATTTTCATGACATAACGATGTACCGTGTGTTGCACTAGCTCAACAGTTGAACAAAATATTGCCGATGTACAGTAATAGACAGTAATGGCGAATACCTTCGAATGAATCGTCAGCAGGAGGAGCATGAAAAAAATAAGGGTAATAATTTAGAGTTACCCTATTCTCTACCAGCAAAAACGTATTTTGTATAGGAAGAATGGTGGGAGTGGTTTTCCAGACTGGGAAGGGTAACGCATTTGAATGTGGTAAGTTTTCAGTGTGATAAGTTTTCACGTGGTTAACTGATGTAGATTGGCAAACTACAGAAAGACGGGAAGGAGTGTTTTTTTTTTTTTTTTTTAAAGTTATAGCGACGTGAGGAAATGAACGAATTACCAGAAGCTTATGTTAGCTGCGTTAAAATCTCCGATGAGCAATATTTAACGCTTTTTTAATGCTTTTAAATCCATGCTAAACACCGCTGAAAAGCGGACACGGCTTGAAGCGGCTGCAAATAAGTACACACTCGTCCTCAGACAAGTAAAGGACGGCCAAAACTATTCCTTGTCGATCTCTGCGCCACTCACACCAGCATGTCAAAATATCTGTGGTAGAGCACGGTTCGTATTCCTAGTTTGCGTAGTTATCGAAAGGTGTCGCTGTCTTCCCAGTATCGAGTCATGTGATTGGTGGAAATGTCGGAACCGGAAGTGGTAGTGACATCAGATGAGCAGAGGTCGGAGAGATACCGACACTTCTGATAACAACGCAAACTCAGAACACGGACCCTGTGCACCTGTAGGGGTAATTTTAAGTGCGAAATTGCGATATCTTAAGGAGGGTGGCGGATCGGGCTATAGTTTGTGCATAAACGTCTGCTCCGCAAGTTTTATATTTAACACAGATGAAGAGCGAGACTCGCAATGTTGAGATCTACAGATTATTTAATCAGCCAAACAGCACGTGCTTCATGTTCGTGTTCAAGCACTGAAATTACACCAACGCGAATGCACGTGAAATACTGCAAATCCATGTTAAGGAGAGCAAGTTATTTTTTGGTTATTGGGATTTAATGGCGACGGCTCGTTCCAGTGATTGAGGAGGCGCATAAAGGAGATGTGTGTGACTAGATCAGCTGGAAGTATGCCGCTTGTCCTTGTCTGCCTCGCTTCGTGTCCGAGTTGGTTCGGGCTCTTCCGGAAAGCACGACGATGCAATACCTTTCCGAGAAACTTCAAATGGGAAAAATAACCGGTGACAAACTTTCCTCAATCCTCACCCTAAATGAGGAGGTGGCGCGGCATTAGGATATACCACTTGTACATGGAATATTCCGAATTGCTGATTTCGCATTAATGAGTTATAAAAGATGTTACGAATGAGCTGCTAAGGTGTCAGCTAGTCATTTGCGCAGCTTTAAAGGCACAACACACTCTGAAGACGCACTCATGTAACATCTATAGGGTACAACGGTTTATATTTTACCCTGTCATAGCTCGCGTTGAAGCATACGTGTTTGCATAGGCATTCAGTGTGCCACCATTTCCTTCTTTGCGGTTAGGGCGCGCAAACTCTGAACTTGATTACGCGGGTTCAATCCCGGGCGCAATTAATGGCCGATTTGTGACGGAGAACAAACGCAAGGCCACCTGTGTGTTGCGTGATGTCAGTGCACCGTGAAGAACAACAGGTCCCCGAAATTTCCGAAGCCCTCCCCTACGGCTTTACTCATAGCATCAGTCGTTAGACCTTAGCACTACAAATTGAACTAAACCAGACCAAGTCAAGTCAAGCCAAATGAAACAAACCATAACAAGCCAAATCGAATTGTTTTCTTTATCCTCTTCGTGCTCCTTTGTTCTTCACGATGCTGAACCCCATGCTATCAGCTTTGACCTTTTATGACCATCGGCGCGCTAAAATACATGCTGTTTCTTTCTCTGTCAAATTTTTGCTCAAACCTTTGAAGGGTCGCACTGTTCATCGCGCCTAGCTTTGCTTAACCTAAATGGCGCTGATGCGATTTTGCCTGTTAGATTGCCCTTCGTCCCGCATTTTCCCCCTTTTTTCTCTTTTCTACAAATACCATTTTAGATCCCCCTTTTTCTCCTTTTGCTATCGCTGCAAAAGGCCCGTTACGGTCAAGTTCCTGCTGAAAGCGTTGATCTCACTACTTACTCCTGGCCTCTGGTATAGGCGCCTGTATTGTCCATTCGTTCTTCTTTTTTTGTTGTTTCACGCTACCCCTTGTCTTCCTTAGTCGCTCGCATAGACCCCACTTCTTCTTTTTTACCAAAGACCCCCACGCTCGAAGTGTGGTCGGCTTCCTTGCTCTCCAGAATGGAGGCAAAAGGCGGTTTGTGGGCCTGAAGCAAAGGAGGAGGCCCCGGGTGGTACAAGGCTGCCTGCAGCCTTCGCTCTTTGCTCGGTTCGCTTGTGCTTCAGCCGATATCTTGGGCTCACTCCGGCAGCCACGGTGCGGGCAGGGATGAAAGAAGAAAGAAGGAAGCGAGGAAAAATATCTGGCCAGTAGGGGCCGCTGCATCTTCTTTTCGATGATACCGGCAACCAGCTACCAGTCGGCGAGAGCAGAAGAGATGGCCCCATCAAGGCAATGCGCGGGGCCACGTCCAAAGCGAACGGGAAGGAGTCGAAACTAAACCGAAAAAGAGGAATGCCAAGCGGTCCATCTTGCGATGGAAATAAATGAAAATAAAAATAGCTGCATAGGTAAAATCACTGCTGGGCGGTCGGCACGCGGGCCCGCTATTGTAAATGTGTCAGAGGCGCGCGTCTACCGCTACCGCTGGGCTGGAGTGGACTTTTATGCCGCCACGAATAAAAAAAAGAGAGGGGAGAAAATGGGAGGCGGGGTCCCACGCACCGGTGCCGAAATCCAGAAAATTCAGATACGCTTTGCGCCCCCGGGCACGCGCCAAACCGGCTCCATCCATGGAAGACGAATCGAAGGTCGAGAGGAAAAAGGAGAACAGCAGCCACTGACGCGGCCAGGGTAGTCTGAGAAGACGAGAACGAAATGTACGCAGGGTAAACAACTGAACAAAGCTGGCAGCGAAGGAGGAAAAGACGACAAAAGTGGATAAAAGATGGAAAGAGCGTGTGCAGGGGTGAAAGAAAGGTTTCCTGGGGCGCGTTCTTTTTATCGGGTTGAGCGGCTGCGATTGTTGAGCGTTACACAAGAGCGGCGCGGTTCCTCCTTGGCGTTGGAACGAGCGGAATTTCGACGGCTCCTTGTCCAAGCGTCGGGTTGCACCGGAGTGTTTCGGCCGGAGCCGGCCGGTGTCCGATCTCAACTATTGATTGGCGTAATTCGATAGACTTCGCAAATATCTCGAGGGATGCTCTACAGTGTGCCTTGGCCGTTGTTTTATATAACTGGATTTGACAACCCGCAACATGATAGACGCGATGTACGCTTCATCGTCGCAGCCTCTGTTTAATTTGCCATGACATTTAAGTCGATGGAGTGGAAGGTGCGTAGGTGACGTAAATACGGGGAAGGTCCTCTAACCTAATTCACTCAACAACCGGGATGCTCACTGACCAACTCCGGAATGTAGAAATTAATCAGTACCTCCAAGCACGGTTTGTTTTAGAGTCCATGCCCAGACTTCGGTCGTTTTATCCGTACATACCATACCATACCATACCATACCATACCATACCATACCATACCATACCATACCATACCATGCCATGCCATACCATACCATACCATACCATACCATACCATACCATACCGTACTCATGCAGTCCTTACACACTCGAGCTCGGAGTGGTCTCAGACCCCTCTTAAGTACTGGTGCTGGGTTTCAGACCCCTCGACACCCCCCTGCCTTTAAGCCCTGCTCATACCACGCTTTTAGACCGTAATCGATGGGTGTGTATGCATACATCCTGAATGACCCAGGTCGCCATTGCCTTTCTTATACATAGTGCTGCAGACATTCTGCACTCCAGTCAGCTTGTGAAGTGATTCGCTGTGACGAATCTTCCGAGGTACGCCAAGGGTGAAGTGGGCGCCCATCTCCGACACGAGCGCCACTTGTAGCGCGAGAGAGGGCCACGCGTGCCTCTTCTCGTTCAAAAGGGGAGTGCCTGCCCCTCACTCCCTGCGGCGCATGCCAACGAGTCTCGGCGAACTTCTCTGGCACGCTGGGCACGTAATTGTGCCTCGCGAGAGGGTTGACTTCCATTCTCCCTGCACACTGTGAGCGCGCACGGCCTTTTTTTGCTGCGCGCCACCGGGGTGCTGTTGCGTGATGAAAAACCGCAAGAATGCGGCCTCCGGTGCATGGCACAACAAGCGGCGTGCATTGCTTTTTCTTCCGCCAGTGTCCATCTTTTCTTCAGACTATGCATACCTCGGCGAACAGAGCTGTATTCAAGGCGCACTTGTGCTCCCATCTCTCGGTAGCAAGAAGTGAACAAATAGCCATAGTAACTGTTTGCAGTGAGTGGATTTACTTCGTCGTGCGTTCTTCGAGGCATCGTTTATTTACCGAGCGTACAGTGAGTTGCACGAATGCACACTACTGGAGCATTTTTTATTACTAAAAATTATCAGCAACATGTTTGGCGTTACAAATCTGGGTTAACTCTTGAGGAACGAAGGAAGCGTTCAGACCTTGTATTGTTGAAAACGTACAGTGCGCATGGAAAACGTAGTTCCTGTGTCATTAATAAAATTAAATTATGGTTAGTCTTAAGATATAAAAAGGTAGACACTTTCCCGTATCGTAGCGAGCGGAATGGGGCCATATCCTTTGTGAGTGAATGACGTCTGGCTTAGAAGTGAAATGGTCATTCCGCAGCCATTTCAGCAGGCCTTGCGAACGCTCGGACTTAACAAACACAGAAAACTTTGAGCGTTTGCTTGGGGAGTGCATACTGCAGACTCACAGAGAGAGCGTGCTGTTTTTCTTTTCAGGCAAGTATCAGGCACTTAGTCCAGATCATACAAAACGTTGGCTCATACCGCCACCGCTGCAGCTCTCAGCGCATGGCCACTGTGCTTATGCAGATTCTTTGAACGCCAGGTGCTCGGCAATTGCAGGCATTCCAGCCGCGTCGCCATTTGCGCATACCAGTGGTGGCTAGCTGCATGTTCTAAGTGTAATAGCGGTATAGTACGCTATATTAAGGGAGTAGGTACGCGGTATGAGCGGAACTTTTATGTACGCGGAGCGACGATCGCCCGCACCAAGCAAGACGGGCATTCGTGACGACTAGTAAGACTCGAAACGAGCTCGAATTGACTACTCGCGAGCACGCACCAGCCAAATTTGAATTTACAGCAGTTCCCTATGTCTTAGAGAGCCCCTGAATCCATAGAAGTGATCTTTGTAAGTATTCGAGTCAAATTTAAGATCTGTGCGTGGAGCCTATACAAGTGCTCCCGGCTACAGCTCACAACCGATTAGGGCGACACCTCTGTGCGCTCCCTGCTCGTTGACGTCATCTGAGCTTGATAGGTGCGCTCTCTCCCTGGATGCTCCCAAGTAATGCGGGCAGGACGGTGTGGGATGGGGTGGGATTCATTTGTGGTTCATTTTCTTCATTTTTCTTGCATGCCGGCGTGTGCTGAGAGGGGGGCGGTGGAGGGAGAGGAGGAGCATCATTTTTATCGCCCATAGGCTATGCGCTAATGAAGCTAGCTTAACTATTTTTCGTGGCGGAGATGACTGATGGGTAGCTATTTCTCGTGCACGTTTTTTAGATGTAGTAAATCGCTGTTCATCGACCCTTTAATGTTCGAAGGAAAAGCAAGTGATTGAAACCAACTTGGTCGGCTGTAAAATCACTATTCCTCACGTGCACACTAAACGCTGGTCTCCTTCTGCAGCAATGGGTTCGATTCTATTTGAACACTTTGGATATGCCCAATATCATCATGGGCATGGGCAGGACATGTAGTGCGAAGAGAGGATAACCGATGGTCGCTGAGGGTAACAAACTGGATTCCAAGAGAAGGAAAGCGTAGCAGGGGGCGGCAGAAAGTTAGGTGGGCGGATGAGATTAAGAAGTTCGCAGGGGTCAAGTGGATGCAGCTAGCGCAGAACCGGGTTAAGTGGAGAAATATGGGAGAGGCCTTCGCCCTGCAGTGGGTATAATCAGGCTGATGATGATGATGATGATGAATATCATCAAATTTTCACTCCTTGCTCGGTGGACAAGGTCACGTAGAAAAGCTAGAGCAGGGGATTTTCATCTTCATTCTTTTAATAATGCATTTAATCTACGCTTTACTCCAGTAGTGTCCTCCACAGTGGCAGAAGGCGTCTCAGTTGAGACGGCTCTACGGAGGTTAAGGGTTATGTCCGACTCAACTTGTCGTGACCCTGATTGATTCAAAATTCACTCATCGAAGGCCAGAGCGTGGGTTCTGTACAGATGCCCTGTCCCTTAGCTCTCTACGCTTGATTAATGGTATGCACAACAGAGGCTTTTCCATTCATTTCCAATGGGTGCCTCACGCACAGATGTCGCAGGCAACGAAGTGGCGGATAGCCTCACATCTGAAACATTGCCAGGCCATCCATCAAGAAAAATCACTTAATATTCCAAGAGGTTCTCGAGAGCATCAGTGCTAGGCCATTTCAGTTTTCTGTGGAGTTCTTTCTCCCACGCAACGAACTATGCATCACCAAGGGATTAAAGAGATACTCAGCCACTTCAATGCATCGCATTCGCACGGGCTCGGTTTGTACCCCCGCGTGAAGGTATAAGAAGACCTGGCATCGCCTCTGCTGTGTTCCACGTGTGGTATGTTCGAGTACATAAAATATCACCTTATTTGCTGTCTAGCGTACACTGCGGAAAGGTATATGTTGTTCTCTTCCTTCAAAGAGGCAGGAGCCCCTCACTGTGCACTTTAGGAGACGTTCTACCGATTCGGAAACCGGACTGGAGAAATGAGGTTTCCCTGCTTCTCCTAATTTTTCTCCATGGCTCGAATCTGGCCTCCATATGATGACAGCAGGAGTTATTATTAACTGTTATTTGTGGTTGTGTTTGTGCTTCACCTGTGGACCGTATTTAAAATTTAAGTGTCGAATCCGCAAGGCCAACACTGCCTGTAGCTAGCAACAACCTCCACTCGACCTCCACTGCAAAAAGTGCGCGAGGCACCAGATTGTCACATGATCGCGAGTGAGCAAGACCCTCCCCCGAAGTGGACGAGGGGCGAGACAGGCGTGCTTGGATTTGTAGTGCCTTTCACTGTAGCTTCCCTTTCTTCCTGAGCATCGAACGACGTGCAGGGGTCGGTGACATGATCGGCGGTCAATGAAGCGTCGTGATAATGTTAAATCAGCTTTACTCTCCTCCAATACTGCACCTCCACGCTGCCCCTGTTCCTGGAGCCTTCATGCGCACCGGTTGCAAACTCTGCACACGGCACGCTTTTCCTCTTAAACGTCGGCTGATCGGCTGCAATTTTCAGTAGAGGCGCGTGTTTTTGGGCTAGTTCATCGACCCTTCAGCGCGTCGATGGTGTACGAAATTTTAGAAGGTCGATAGCAGCATCGGGCGTGTTGAAATAATCGTTTACGTGCTCGTTGTTTTCCTGAAGCCACCTGAATAAGATATAATGAGGCATATCGAGCTTTTGGCGGAGGCATTTTGACACTTTTTCCCTTTAAACTTGTTGTACGGTATATATCAGACCTAGCTTCGGCACGGCCATAGGCCTTTATTCTGTATACCAACTTATATAATTATAAAGATTAGTTTTGAGTGCAGCACCCGTCTGCGCATGTGACTTTGTTGTGAACGTGAGTGGGTTTTAAACTGCAGTTTTGAGTGAAACGACTTGGTTAGTCGCATAATTTCAAACGTTGGGTCCGTGCCGGCAACCAAACAATGATCGCAACAGAAATTAGAATCATTCGCATTATTATCAATATTTTGTTTTTGACGTAGGTGTGCCAAGGCCATTTTACGTAAAATACAATAGAGAGCCGTGAGAGGAGCTGGAATTCTATATTAGGTTACATAAAACAACTTGCATACTAGACGTTATTTTCGTGTGCGCCAAATGTCGAGGACGTATTGCATGCACAGGATCTTCTATTGTTACCTAATAATTATTATAATTACTGGTAAGCCATGTTGACTGAGCGGATTTGTCATTTAGCTGTAATATCAGGGTTGCTGCGTGGAATCCTGCCGTGACGCTTCTTGTATTTCGCGTCCATCAAATTTATAAGTACGTATATGTGCTGTAAGGCGTCGTAGCAGGCCCATTTTGTGTCAAATAATTGTGAGCCCTTCTCTGCTGAATGCTACAGAAGCCCTATGTTTCATTTCCACACTCTATTCGTTGCTTGCGTATTTTATGCGAACAAGAAGAATAAATAGGCTGTGGTTCTCCGTTATGCAGACCATAAATGTAGAAGAAGATGTCAGGCATGCTTGAGTCACATGCCGCGCATACAAAAGGCTATTTAATGTTTCATGCATATTGATATAAGAAATCACATGTTAGAGTCATTAGGAATAAAAATGCCTACATATGGAGTACTGAGTCGATACCTTTATAAACTGTACATGTAATATTTATTGACTGCAAAGGCCTTGAAATTACGTATAATTGCTGTATAGGTATCAACCTATTTTGCAACAATGCGAGAACTTGCCCACTGCGTGAGAATGCACCCGCGGGAAAATGCCTCTTCAGAGCCTTAATTTCTTGCATCCCGGTTACCAGTGAGGGCAGCAAGATTTAAAGAATAGCCTCTCTCAAAATCACTTTCCCACAAACATGCAAAATGTTAATGAAAAAGGCTGTGATGCTGATGTAGTTACGCAATAAAAATTGACAGCCGACCGAATGAAAGGCGTCCGTCCGGTTTGTTTTCGTGTTCCTTCTTGGTTCTCGTCCCTTTCGCGCCGTCCTCAGAATCAACATCAGGTATGAACCAACTAGCCCTACCCAAAGTACTCCTTGAGAAAAACTAGCTTAATAGTTGATAGCCTATAGAGCGTAGGTGGTTATCTTATGTAATCAGCTTTACCTGCACAAAACGTCAACAAGTGAAGAGTAAGTATAAAGAGCAGAAAAGGTTAAATCAGAAAGGTGTGTAAAAATGCGCAGCGTCTCCAACAACGGTAATACTAGAAGAAAGAAAACTTTTCCTATCCATTTCTTGCGCAGGCCGCCACACTTTTCTCGTGTCATCATAAAAGCTGCAGTGCCTTCTAGACCAACTGTTGCCGTTCATCGCACAAAAGCACTCCACCACTGAGCAATCAAGATTTAAAGAAAAATGGCACCAATAAAGAAAAGAAATAAAAAATGGAAAGGTACAACGCTGCTGAACCGAATATGGAGCGAAAGCAATAGCGGCGGGTGGCCGAGCTTTCTTCTTCTTTCTTCTTGTTCTTCGTCTTCTTCATCTTCGTCTTCTTCGCGGCTGTTCAAGGTCATTCGTGACTGCGGCCACGGACTACGCGACAGGCCGAAACCTGGCGTGGTATTCCCTTCGCAATAAAAGAAGAGCAGCGCATGCGTTATACCTTTGCAATGGTTCAGAAGAGGGAGAAGCAATGTCGTCCTGAAAAAAGGAAAAGAAACCGCGAGGAGGGCTCGCGAGGGTACGTGGAGGTCGTGCGGCGGCTGGAGAGCTCAAGACGTGGCGTAATCCTCAAATTACAAAGAGGCTTTACGAGGGCCGACAGAGCAACACTGTAATAGCGAAGTGCATGCCACTAACGGCTTTCTCTGTAAAGGCGCTGTCGTGTGCGGCGGGCTGGAAACAAGAGATGCACACTATGCTGCGCGACTAGGTGATATACGTGAGGCACGCTAGATGTGGTGATACACAGTCCGCACGTGCCGTGCCTGCTGATCGTGCCGTGCATTTACGGCTGCTTCTATGCCAGTGTGGATGCCCCCTCGTGCTTGAGCAGCGGGATCATGGTAAAGCACGCGCGTATGTCAGTGCGACGTAGCGAATGCAAAAACAACCCACCGTGTGGCAGAACTGGGTGCACAAGTGTAACGGCGAGTGACATTCGAGACAGTTTTGCGACGACCTCGCGAGGAGGCGTGTGAAGAAGACGAGCTGGCCGGTGACACCGACAGCAGTTCAACTTCCACCAGGACTGTCTGTTTTCTCTCTCACTGCTAGTTTCATGAGAATCACCAGCTAGCACCACATGTCGACCGGCAGTAGCGAGCATTGCTTGCCTAGATAGTGATATTTTCACCGCTATTTCCGAAAATATATGAAGCGGGGCAAGGTATTGGTTGATTACATTAATGCCTACCTTTTCCCAGACTCCTTTCCAAAAGGCGTATCTGGTCTCCGCCTTTTTGTGTTCCACAAGTGGCAGCCCGCTGGCAGCTTCTGTGGCAATTCTCAGACCGATTTGGAACACTTCAAAACATGGATGTTTCGCCATATGCGAGGTACACAATGTTAATACGCATACAAGCAAGCGGAATTTGACTTGTTAAGAGGTTGAACCGACTAGTTCCCAAGACCGCAGAAATTAGAAGGAACATTGGATTAAGAATTGAAATTACATCATTAAGTTTGGAGATTCGACACCATGTGACACATTGGTGGAGGAGGAAGCGTTTTTCAGATCTTCTTAGCTTACGTACTCTAGGTTCTGCTGCCGCCTGGATGGCCTCTGCGATCTGTCGCCAGGAGTGGAAGGAGGGCAGTGCAGGCGGGCAGACAGGAGGCCTCAGCAAAAGCAACCAGTGAACAAGCGGGAGGAATGCAAGATGGGCCTGAGGATTTTGGAAACACATTTTACGCCACACACACACACACACACACACACACACACACACACACACACACACACACACACACACACACACACACACACACACACACACACACACACACACACACACACACACACACACACACACACACACACACACACACACACACACACACACACACACACACACACACACACACACACACACACACACACACACACACACACACACACACACACACACACACACACACACACACACACACGCACGCACGCACGCACGCACGCACGCACGCGCACACACACACACACACACACACACACACACACACACACACACACACACACACACACACACACACACACACACACACACACACACACACACACACACACACACACACACACACACACACACACACACACACACGCACACGCACACACACAAGCCCTTCATTTGTGCCGACTGCAAGCGCAATATTAAGGCGAGAGCCTTTAATGGCTCAAGCTGTCGTTAATTGAGGTAACTGGAGACATATGGGAGAGGCCTTCGCCATGCAGTGGGTATAGTCAGGCTGATGATGATGATGATGATGTCGTAAGCAAAATGTGTCCCGCTTTTGCGGCGGCTCTGATTGGTCGAGGCGAGATGGCGTCATAGAGGTGTCGACCTATCACAGAGCACCACCACAGTATGAGCGAATGCATATATGGCCATATGCCAATCAAGGATCAGTTACAAAGCAATGACAAATAAATAATTAATCACTAATAAATGACAAATTAGTAATTAACAAATAATGACCGGCTAAGTAAATAATTAATTAACAGTTAATTATTAATTAATCAACCAAATTAATAATAATTTCTTAATTAATATATAGTAATTGTATATCTCTTACATAAATATTTAATTACTAATTAGTGCCAGTTGCGTAGCAGAATGCGGCACTCAGGCTTTCGCCTTTCACAACTTTAGACGCTAAAGTCCATCGTAATTTCTTATCTGCATTGAACGAGGGCTACCAGCAATAATTATAACGGGAAAACAACATACATACTTTCTTTCTAATGGTAACGGACAAGACCCGTATTCACGAATTTCACTACAGACTGAATACAGCGTGCATATGACAAATATTTGAGGAATAAGATTTTTCCTTCTTAATAGGGCGACGCAACGAGGTCGTCCACAAATGACTTGTGATCCGAGATACCAAAATATGGCCCTCAGCGGTCTGTTCTGATCTGATACAGAGGGCAGCGGAGAATGTTAAATTTGATTATATGCGTCCATATATGTACTGCGCACTTTGAACGAGCTATCCAAGCATCAAAACCCAAGGTATGCCGGGTGAAGAAAATGTTTCCTGAAAGAAAACAATCATGTAGCTCATGGTAGAGTAGAAGCGGGCACTCGGTCCGCTGTTATAAAGTAACGATGTCTAACAGCATATCAAACTGATTGCGTTAGGCACGTATGCCGGGCAATGAGCACATGATCAATTAATCTGAATAGTTTGTTTCGGAGGGATTCATCAAAACCGATTAGGCATGCCTCATTGCCGGTGCCAGACTGCTAAAACTACTCCAAATTGACCTTACAAACACGGTTTAAACAAATTGCGTAAGCTCATGTTTAGCAAGGTGGAGGCTGTGGTGGCATGCGTCGAAATGCAAATATGTGAGAATCGCCGAACGTGGCGACAAGGCGATTTTATGACTAGAGTAAATGGTGGGGTATCTTTTATTCTTCCCTGGCACAGAGAACATGCTGCTCGTTGATAGTGCCCCATGCGACTGAGTGTTAAAATAAAAAGAACAATATTACAGTCGCGCCAGTGTTTTGGTCGATTGGTTTTGCAAAATAGGATCGTTAAAAGCACTCAGAACACGACGACGTAGAATGGGCGACGCGTATTCCGCTTTTTGTGTTCATGCGCGTCTGTCATTAGAAAAAAGAAAAAGAAAACGCCGTTTCGATGTCTACTCGCTCGTCCTTTGTCCGTTGCGCTGCATCTTTTAGGATGCCGCCAACTATCTCGACTTTCCATTCTATTGTTATATTTTTGTGGACTTTTGAGCGCTTTTATGCTTCTGAATAGAACGGTTCTGGACGCTTGTTAGCGCTGTATAATGACAGCTTGCCAGCGCATCTCGTGAGAAAATTATACAACAGCTTTTACCTTATTGATACTCACCTAAAAGATAGGACATTGAAGGCTAACGAAATAATTAATCTGAAATTCAGGACAGCCGGTTGAGGTATTCGATAGGTGTAACGTGACAGACAGGAAGATAGCAAAGTTGGTCAGAGGATAAAGTAGAGCTAATGAAATAATTAATCTGAAATTCAGGACAGCCGGTTGAGGTATACGATAGGTGTAACGTGACAGACAGAAAGATAGCAAAGCTGGTCAGAGGACAAAGTAAAGCTAATGACATCTATGGCCGAGTTCAGGAATAAGAAATGGATAAGGGTAGGACATGAAACGAGAAGTCAAGGTAAACAAAGCCCGCTAAGGGTAACAGACTGGATTACAAGGGAAGGAAAGCGTAGCAGAGAAGTGGGCGAGGGCGCATCAGATAAGGAAGCTTGCGGATATACAGTGGCCGCATCTGGCACAGGGCCTGGTTATTTGAGAGATGAGGGAGAGACCTACACCATGCCGATACCCTTTTCCATGTTGCCCTCCCCAAACGCCAGCTGAGAGCATAGCGTTTGAAGTTGATTACGTGGACCCCATTCGCCGCAAAACCCCATGCTTCCTTGGAGAGTGCCTGGCTAGCGTCAGCACCACTCAAAGACCAGATGGCCTTGGAGCTGGCCGAAGCATAGACACTTTGAATTAATTTTAAAGCTAACATTCTCTCCCTCTCGCTCAGACCACATAACTCTCCGCAGGGGCCGGGCCAGTCAAGAAATTTGCATTTTTGCTGTCCTCCAGGCAGTCACGTGTTTACAAAGATACCAAACGGCCAAAGCGTGGCGCAGAGGCGGCCCGGGGTGCGCGCGGATGCCAGCGAGGCGGCGGCGGCGGTTCTTGATCGATTCCAGCCGCCGGCCGATGATGGCCTTCCCCTCTTTTTTCCTGCCCTCCTTTTCCGTCTCGCCTTGTGCCCGCTTCTCGCAGCGCGTTTTCCGATCGCTGCTTCTTTTGCTTCCTCTGCACGCATCATCCATTTGGAGCTTCTAGTTTTTATTTCCCTTTCTGGCTTGCAGCCACCGCCTGCCGACTCTTCCTTGCTTTCTTTTTTTCTCTCTTTAATTCCCTCGTCGCCGTGTGGTGTCGACAGGGAAACCAAGAGCGCGGTCGCGTGGAAGCGAGGAGCGGGACTTCCTTTGCCCTTGCTCCTCCACTGACACGGTGTAGGCGGGAACGGGCGCCCATTTTACCCTTAATGCACCTTGGGAAAAGTTCAAGCCAGATATTTGTGTTCAGATTCGAAACAGGCCCCCGCCGCCGGGCGTTGCGCTGTGTGTGAATTAGTCGCCGCGTTGAGGGTGTGCAACTTATGCGCATCAAACGATGCCGCGCTTATCCGTGCGTTCCGACGTTCCGCGGCAAACTAAAATGAGATGTATCGATGTCGAGAGGCTTTTTTTTTTCTTTTTGTTTTTGCCCTGACACTCTATGCATTGCGGAATAAATAAGACGGCGAGTTTCAATACAGCGCTCTATTTTGAAGGCGAAGAAGCGGCTTTAATTAAAATTGTGGTTTATGACCTACAAGCAGTAATAAAAATGCAATGCAGATGTCGTTCCCATCGCATGTTTTCGCAGCGAAATGCCTGCGTCAAGATTTGATCCCCCCCCTCCCCCCCCCCCCCCCCTCCAGTCCATGGTGTGCCGCTCTTCTTCCCTTCTAACTGTGGGCGCGGTGTAGAAAGACTCTCGGAACCGAGTGGTGGGGAAATTGTGAAATTCAAGTTTATCAGCAGTACATGCTTATTTTTCTACCCAACGGAACCAGGAAAAGCAACTAAAAGCTAGGACTTCACGAAATCAGCAAACCTCTTTTCATTTTTTTTAATCATTTCATCATCTTTCATTTCATAACCCTCTGATGCCCTGAGGCAATAAATATATTTCATGAAGAAAAAGGAGGAATCACGCGCAAATTTTGGACATGTTCTGAGAAGTTTTTGAACGCAATTTGTTTTTCGCCGGTTGTAGAAATGCACAATAACAAATTATACCCAGAGGTACTCCCTCATCACGTTTGTACTTTTTTGGCTTTTATTTTCAAAAACGCACCTCGCGGGTTATTTATGGCCGTTCTAATTATTTGCTGTGAGAGAAGTGCGAACTTCAGAAGGAAATTTTATCTTTGCTTAGACCATTCCTACCAACACGCGCGTAACGCCCAGAAATGCGGCTTAACGTATAGACAAACACGCAGGCAGAAACACAATACAGGCGCACGCTACCAAATGTAATACAAAACGGAACCCACACTTCCTCTCTCACATGTTGCGCCGCAGTTGTGAGTATTATGCACCAAATTTCCTCACAAGCTGTTATTATGTGTGTAACAGTCCTTCACAATATCCTACTGTTGCCCTAAAATTAAAAGATGTGTCTGAAAGTTGGACTTGATTGGAGGGAGCTGTGTTGTGTCTTTGTACTACACGGACCCTAGATATTTCGGTGTGTTTCCATTAAAACAAAGCCTTGGCTGGCTTTCAGGACATTTGCATGCGAGCCGCATTGCAAAAGCTATGTTTATTTCACCTCCTGTTACATCAGAAAGCTGTATCAAAGCAGTATTCTTGTTTGGAATATAGATGTCCTCTTCGTACAAAGCCAATTGACGCAGTCATGCGCAGAACGAAAAATACTGACTGTGGTTTAGCTCTGATTAAACCTCGTAGAGAAGAGAGAGCTAGATACCCCTGGCTACGCTTAGGTTTCGCTTGAAAGCATGACATACGGTTTACGTAAAAGCTTGAATTTTATTGTTTATGCGTTCATGAAAATGAACACTCCGGTGGTCAGTAGTGAAACTTTGTTTCTACTTTGTCGATAGCATGGCTTGAATCAGCAGAGTTGCGCTGAAGAAGCGGAGACTCGCTCCTGAGAACCAGTTTTGGTGTCCATGACTCCGGGTTAAGTGGAGAAATATGGGAGAGGCCTTCGCCCTGCAGTGGGTATAGTCAGGTTGCTGCTGCTGCTGATGATGATGATGACTTGTTCAGATTCGCACGTCCGTTCTGCACAGCACTCAACCTCTCCTTGCAATGAGCTAGTCGTAGTTCCTCTACGTTAGGCTGCTTGCGAAGGTAGGAGTTTTCTTTTTGTGTTTAAATAAAAAACGCTCACTGGGTCTCCGCGCCACTGGCCAATGCTGTCAGATGCTGTAAAGAGTGGTACTTTAGCCTCTGTACTTTAGCGAAGCGCGAGTGTTGCGGCGCCATTGGTATTCAGGGCAGCCGGACGCTACTGTATACTGACTTTTACGAATCCAGAGGCGCGTCGGGTCTAGAGCACTACACGTCGGACAAGCGACAGGGCGAAACGGTGCCGCTTCGGGAGCGCTGACCGTGAGCCGAGACCGTGCGTGACGGTGAGCCATCCACTGACATCCCTTCTCTTTAGGCGCGACGTTTCCCTTTAAGTACAATGCTACTTTTGTCGGCTGCTTGCCCAGCTCGACTCAGCGCTCATGGTGGTCGCTAATTTTAGTCCTCACTTTAGAGCAAAGTAGGAACATGATCAGAAAGCACTTCTTGCCCAATGTGAGTCTCTTACTACCGGTATTATGCTTTTGTACATTCTTAATCTGGTTCCACATCATCATCATCATCATCATCATCATCATCATCATCATCATCATCATCATCATCCTGACTATAGCCACTGCAGGGCGAAGGCCTCTCCCATATTTCTCCACTTAACCCGGTTCTGTGCTAGCTCCACATAGGTTCTACATAGGTTCCACTATAAGTGAAACTAAGTTCCACGTATAACCGGAGGAACGTGTATGGAACCTGATTAAGAGTGTACTCAAAGCTCTATATATAGGCTAGGAGCTGATACGGAATTCTGAGCATGTACGGAGTCAATCAAATTTCTTAGGGTTCTATGTGTTTATTGTAAGGTTCGCTTATGATTTAGCATGATTTAAACATGTTGCGCACAAAAACGTGCGGGGTTGATATCAATTTCTACTTTTCTACATTTGACGTGCGCATACGTTTCGTATGTTCCATGTCGCTTCCACACTTCCGAATTTCCAGGATATTACAAAGTTGCGCCATCCGCGCCGCTCGTCAGATAGCAAGCACCGCGAAGCATGGTTCATCTTCCCGTAATGAGAACAGTTCCAGTTGTAACTGCGAAAAAAAAAAAAAAACAATTAGTGCGGTGGCATTTAGCGTCCCGACACCGGTCAGTCGTAACGGTTATTAGAAATCAATGGTGGTGACAAGCAGTCAAAAGTTCCGCGGAAATTCTCACTGAGCAGCTGAGCCGCACGTATAGTGGCCGCAGCTCGAATAATCGCTTTTGTGCAAATTTTTGTGGGCTTGTGTTAACCAATCTTTGCAATGAGCCATGCAATTATGAAATCGTCACGGAGAACCAGCATTCTACGTTTCCATCGAATATCCTCTCTAGCTTAAGCCAAAATAGAGGGCGTAACTCGTTGTTTAAACACTAAACTATTTCACAGTGCTCTCGGAATTTTTGAATAACAGATATGTTATTTGGTTTAATACATTCATTTCGGACAATATTGCATAATACGAAATATGTGGACGATGTCTGATGTCTGTTGACTTACAAACTTTACAGCTGGCACTAAGTATGAGTTCTACTTTGAGATTTACACGGGCATGCAGAAAAGAATAACCATGAGCAGAAACACTGAAACGTGATTTTCTGTGAATAAAGCTGTGCAATATCTTAGAGGCCTTATATTACATAAGCGTTCGACAAAGCAGAAATACAGAAAAATTGAACCGGTTGGTGCAAATCACTGAGGTATATATAATTATTTACTGGAGTATCAGTTGAGATTTCTTCCAGTTTCGAAGAAGTTTAGCCGTTTACTATAACAAGTCAATTACTCATTAGCATCCGCCAACACAGTTACCACTTGATGTTGTTGATCAAGTCGCTCTCGCTTTGCTTCTTCCCTGTCGTCCTTGTTTTCTTATTTGGTACAATTGCCCTGGGTCGCAGAGGTCTCTAGCTCGGAGCCCGGGCGACAAGAAGTTTTTATATTTCAAACTTTATGGATAAACTGTATTAGGTTCCCTGCGCTTCTGTAATGCTATTCGGTATTTATTCCCCTATGGCAAACCTATTCCACCTGGGGGGATTCCCGACCGCAACCTGATGTCCATTCTTTATTCAACCTGTGGGGACCGTGCCAAGCTCGTTCAAACCCCACGCTCATTTCCTGGACTTCCCGTCGCGGACTCCGCATATTACTTCACCCTTCCGTGCGGGTCGGGAGAATCGGTCACCACGTGCACTATCGTCTCGCGGGTGCATCATGCGCAGTGTTCTTCGTGCTTCGTCCTTGTTGCTGCTTCCTGGCGTGTCGTCTATCTGCTGCCTACTGGAATGCCCCTGACCTCAGCCAAGGAGGCCATGTGAGGAATAAAACATCTTGTTTTCACGTTCCGCCACGGCCTGTCCGTGTGTCTCTCGTGGGCAGAAGAAACGACTACAAACCTTGCGTTTAGGTCAGCTATAGCAGCGCCGTTATGCGGCGGTGAGAGTGTCATGAACCTCGCACGACTATAGTCTCAGGACATGTGCCATCTTTGCCCTCATAGGAATCCGCGTAATAATAATAATTGGTTTATAGCCCCCCAGCATTGGGAGGACTTAAAACGTGTTCATCGAACACCCTAATTTTCTTTTTCGTCACGATCCTAGTGGTACACTAGACGGTACTAAGTACGAAGCATAGATATCGTACTTATTATAAATGTTTCCGAATGCTGACAGGCGCGAAAAGCGGATTTTTTTTTTCGGTGCCTATACAAGGCGTTATAGAAAAGAAATGGCCACTGTTCAGCAGATAGACATTGCACTAGTTTATTTATTGCTGGATACCAAAATTCCAAGTGGATAGCTGGTTTGAGATATCGTGTGTTAACGAATGCTACCGTGACAACTCAATCGTGGCTAAACTTTCGTGCTAGTCCCATTGAGAAGAATAAGTTGCCCCCCATTTGTTGTCGCAAGAACAGCACGCCGATGTAATACATATCGCGGACGGGAGAGTCCGTCTTCCAAGAAATCTACGCAGCCTTGCCGTGGCCTTGGCGCACATTTGGCATTAGCTGGAAACGAGGCCGCTTCCGTGCGAAAGAGGATTACGGCCGCTAATCTGAACAGGCGACGAACGTGCGCCTCCTCGAGAGTGCGCTCGCTGCACTCTCGCGCGATCGATGAGCTGCGCTCTCTTATGTGGGCCTCTGCTGTTGTACACGACTTAGTTCGAAAAAGATGTCGCGCATAAATGCACATTTATCCTTTGAAAGCTTTCCTAAGATTCACGCTCGTTTAAGAAATAGACGTTCCTTCTTACCGGATATGACGAGGCTATGAAAACAATTTCTTTATCCGCCATATTGAGGGATAGCGTATTAAGCTCGTTCGGTCGAAAATGGTTGAGTGGAGTTGAGTTGGTATATGTTACAGATAAGATTAGCCTTGCTTATTCTACCGGCAATTGCATCACCGTAGCGTTACTTATGTGTAAAAAAATCCTAATATCCGTGAAATCTACCCCACTATGCACACGGTCACTTATAATGGTACATATTCCACTCCAGCAGTCACCACCTATGTACACATTCACTCACAGTAGAACATAGTCCATTCCAGCTGTCTGCATCTAGAGTCAAGATGAAATGGTTCGCCGTAGTATAAAATTGTAAGAAACGTGTCGGCAAAAATGACACGTGACTTCGTATTGAAGTATTGACGTAACAGTCAGTTGTGCGCAGCGTTCGGGGTGGTATTATAACATTTCGAATTCCCACTTTGTATCTATCTGCTAGTCAGGTTAGAACTGGCGACCTATGTATTGCCAATTGTATGCCATTCATTGTAAGTGTCCACTAGTAGTGAGACCGATACTGTGGCTTCCTTTCACTCGAAACCATTAAAGAAAAAAAAATGCTTAGAATGAAAGGGTGCCGTAGAAAGCGATATATCTCGTCTACTATTCAGGCTAAGCCTTACTTCAGGCGAAGCTTTAGCCCCGCATAGTGGTTACCGACAGTATGTCGTTGACAGTGAAGTACGATGTGAAAAGAAACCAAGTAACGGGATAGAGCTTAGGTAATAGAGTTAAGAAACGATTAATTATTTTATGGATATTCTCTGCGTATAGAATCCTTAGAACTAAAGGGAACAACTGAGCGAAACTTGTATTCTTACGGTATGTGTAGTGCTAAGGGGTTAAACTTTACCCATGTGTTGATAAAACCAGGTATGATTTTACTATATTAAACCGAAAGTTATGAAACGCCATGGTGCCTTAAAGCATTGATGTCTGCGGTATATACTACCCTATACTACTAGGAATCTAAGCTTAACCTTGCATCGCTTTTTGACACTCATTACCGTTTTGATTAGAGCATTTTTTTCCCTCGAAAGACGACGCTGGGTTTGTTTCAACAAGACTAACGGTGTCTTCGGCTGGGGCGCACCGCCTCCGGGTCGATGCTCAGTAAGTGACTTCAAACACGACAAGAGTGGGCCGCTGTCCCTGTGTGCTCCTGTTGAATGTGTGAGACTCGCAGAATGTCGTCGCTGTTCCCTCCTTCTGTTCTGATCTTGGAGGCCATCTTACGTTCGTACAAATGGTGTGTATGCCGATCGTTCTAAATAGCGGTATTGTACTTACCGGTTTCAATCTGCGCATTGTGCGATACCCATATTGTAGACCTTCAGCTACGCATGGTAGCATGTATTTCAGTTGATAACATGTTCAACATTTCTTTACCATATGTCCACTTGACATGCTTCGTATCTTTTTGTGGTCTTCGAAGTTCGCTATCGGCCGCTGTATAGAGTGAAATATGGTTGCAGCAGTTTCGTATGCTAGTGAGCGTTGCATGATGGGATCGCATCACGTTCAACCGTCGGTTCCCCACGGCGGCACGGTGCCGCAGACTCGTGTCGTGCTCGGCCCAGCCGAAGGTACGGCACTGCACGAGTTGCGGCCAGCCGAACGTGTGCCAGAGCACGGGTGCGCAGAAAACTCCAGGAGTGTCGCTCACCGGGACCATTAGCTAACGACGGGACACCTGTAACCGTCGTACCGCGATAGGGCTCCGCAGTTCTCCGGCGTGCATTAAGTCCTAAGGGTTTCGAAGGGCAGCAGATGTAGGCGTGATTTTAGAAGCAGGTTGTCTTGTTTGCACTATGAATTCCTTGAGCAGTTCTTTTATTTTTTAGAGATAAATACATTCCTAGGCTCATGGTGAATATCTCGCGTCTGCGAGACTCCGTGAGATGTGTCAGCAAGACGTCGCAATAGGTTCTGACATCAACATAATTTCCGCGGTAGGGACGTCGCAATATGTTCTGGCGACGAAGCCAGAGAAAAGAAAGTAATGAAATTATAACGAGTGCACTAACATGCAAGATGTAGTTAGAAGAGTAGAGGGACAAAATAGGAAGAAGAGAAAAAGGAGGAAAGGGTTTCGCCATTAAGCTCGGAAGCGAAGTTAAGGACAATCCTGCATTGTTTTCGAATTTTGTGGTGAATGGTGATATTGAGGACAATGGCTCGCCTTCCCCCCCCCCCCCCCCCTAACTGCGAGAAGTCTAAGATTGAAGTAATCATCAAGAAGAGCATAAAAACAGCCCTTGGTCTCCCCATCAGTACGTCTACGAACCGGCTAATGAAGCTAGGGGTGCAAAATACGCCAACCAAATCTCCCAGTACGAAAGGCTGTCAGGCTGTCAAAGACCCGGACGGGAAGAAGCGTATTGCTGAAACTAGGCCTTCGATATGAAAGCCGAGGGGACCAGAAGACGGATGTCCCGATGGAAGTCAGGAAGCGACTAAATATCCTCCCGTTACCACGAAATATGCATCCAGAGCATCACCAAGAAAGAAGGAAGAAAAGGGCGGAAAAGCTGCAAAAGATATATCAAGGAAGACGGTACGTGGTCTATGTCGACGCTGCTGAGTATGAGGACAGACATGTTATGGTTCCGGTAGTGTCAGATGAACAAAATCTAAAACTAAGTTGCTCGGTTAGGACGAGCTTAACTCACACGGCTGAAGAGGTGGCGATTGCTCTTGAAATAGCAGGGACAGTGACTACTACAATTATAAGTGATACGCAAACAGCAATATGCAATTTTATTAAGAGAAGGGTCTCTCCACAGACAAAAAGGATGCTCAGAATATATCAGGATGACAGAATGATACGGCTAATATGGAGACCAGCCTACTCCCAGCTTCAGGGAAATAAGGGAGTTCATGAGCTTTCCCGTGGTCTCACCTTCCTGGTAGGCTCTGATCCTCAGTGTACTCCTAGCAGAGACAGGCTAGTTAGCTACAAAGAGATTACTGAGCACTATCGGATAAACAGGGTAGAATACCCATCGGCAGATAGGACACTAAATAACATCCAAGAAAGCATCTGGAGGCGCTTACAAACAAGGACTTTTTCGAATCTAGCTACCCTAAGGCAGTGGTACCCGGAACAATTCTCAGATAAGTGGAAACTGTCAGGATAAGGGGGATCTGGTACATATGATATGGACGTGTCCAGAAATAAAAATATAAATGAACAGTCAAAAACGGAAGAATTTTGGAAGACTTTACTTTTGAGCTCACACCTTGAGATTCAGCTAGGTGTAATCCGATTGGCTGAACACGCCGCCCGGGTCCAAGAACTCTAAGCCGTCGTGTAGGTAGATAGGTTGACGCCTATCCTGTATCTGCTGGAGATTAAAGTTTTACAACAGCCACCGCCACCTTTCGCTCTCTGGCATTAAATACAGCAGCACTCAGGAATATATGCATCGAGAGTGCAATATCACTGCTCCAAATTACATAATGGTAGCACTATCTCTTTTAAACCTTTCGATTTTTTGAGATCGGGCCATTTTCACGCTCACCCTTTTGCAGTGAGGGAAGAATACAAAAATGTAGTGCTATCATTGTTTAAAATTTTGAATGTCCACCTTTTCGTCAGCCGTAAAAATTAGGGCTCTTGGATATAAGCTCTCCCACCCTTAGTACGCTTGAAGTCTTCGAGCGGACGCAAAATTTCCATGCTATTTAGAGTGTAGTTCACTGTATTCTAAAAATGGCTAATATGGACTTCACTTCCGCTCATCATCCCCTTGCGTGGAAGGGACACCGACGGCAGCCCCATGGGATTGCTCAATGCCGAAGAAAATTGATCGTCTGGAGCTAAATCGATTGTAGCTGCATATATATAGAAAATTGAATGTTGGGTACTTTGTAGCTACGTCGATAGTTTTCGAGCAAAAAAAATGCGCATTCATTGCTGAGAGATTTGTTTGTGTATACCCTCCTCCCCAACCTCCTCCATCCCTTTCCTCTATTCAAAGTTTTCGCGTCAAAAATAGAGTACACGCTCAGTGACAACCGTTAAGGCGTCATCAATGGTTGTGTTATTTATCCTAGATCCGCGTCATTTTGGCCTTGAAGTCTTTTATAGTTCACAATTGTAAATACAAATATTTCGGCAGCGCCTGTTAGTGTTTAATGGTTATTTTTTTCCTACCTCACATGTCTCTGTTTTCAGCCAGCTCGAAAGAAGTAAAAAAAAAAAATTAGGCCTTTTCATTTCAATTTTTTGTTCCGACTCAAATTTTCCTCGAAATTTTGTTTTCGCTTTCCCTACACCTTTCGGATAGACGAAACCTATGTCGGAATAGGGCAGATCTCATACGACTGGTATTTACTTGCCCAGAAACTCAAGATACAGAGGAAAGAACTAGAACAATGGTCTTTCGGGAGGCTCTAGTTGATACAGCTATAGGATTAACCCGACTAGCCGAACATGTCGGCCGCGGTTTCAAGGACTGCGGGCCTCTGTCGGGCCGGACAGGGGTGTATCTGTTGGAAAAATAAACTTTTACCGCCACCAGTTCGCAGTGAACAGACGCTAAAGAAACTATTGCGGTAAAAAGAGTAAGACGAAAAGCCACAATAATACGGCAGCTAGTGGGGCTCGTTCGGCACTCGAGCGTCGGTCATGCATGCACATGCAGTGACGTTCAACTGCGCACACTACTTCGTCCATGCTTGAGACAAGCATTTCCACCGCGCAATTTTAGACCGCACGATTTAGTGACTCGACGTCGCCTTACTGCGACCCATGGTTACGTGCACAGCGTTCGAAACAACTTCAAATGTTGCTATATACATTGAAAGTAGTGTAGTAATACACTGTTTCAGCTTCAGCCACTTGAGACCGCCGGGGGACTATTTGCATTCTCGCAGGACGTGCTGGAAATGTTCACCAAAGTGAATGCATCTTCCCCTGCGCGACAGAGCGCTCAGACGTGATCGTGCGACACCAGCGGCCATTCGCGGTGACCGAGGTCGGCGGAATGCTTGACTGACTGGTTACCACATGCACCGCACGCAGCTTGCCACGCATCGCTCGCCAGCACTGACCAGAGAATAAATGTACCGGGTGGAAAACAGAGGCGAGTCGAAGAGAAAAAAAAAGATGTCTCGATGGCACGCCGTGTAAACGCGGAGTTCAAAATGGACACTCGGGGACACTGCGTCCCCTCTCTTTGTGCCCAGATATCGGGGTGCTGTCGAAACGCGCTCGTTTGCTTCGCACACAGCCCGGCGGCTGTTGACTCGGCGCCGTTCCAAGCTTGACTGGCTAGACTCGAGCGATTCATTCTGCGAGCTCCGCGTCCCTTGTCGGCTAGCGGGACACCCTTTGAAGCGACAGGATGCGCAGCACTGCGACAATGCTATTGCCGAACTTTCATGCGTCCTAATGTATAACGCCACAGCAGAGCCCTAGGGTAGCATAGTGACTTAGCTGCTACGGCGCCTCTTCGTCTCTTCTTCTGTAACCCTTTCCTCAAGGCACATTTGAGGTGTCCATAGAGAATTGAAGCAGTTACAGTGCGTCTTTTCATCTTAATCGGTTGTTACGGTTGTTAACACCCGCAGCTTTGTATGTATAAATGGCAAGAGTTAGGGCGGTAATACAAACACACAGTAATGCGGCTCTGCTACCGTACTGCCTTAAGTAGCACTAGTTTATTATTCATAACATTATATCGACAGGAAACACATTATTTTGTTACATGGAAAACAACTATTCTTTTTGTCCGATGCTGCGTTAAATATATGGAGATGCCTGTCGAATCGCAATCACGATGCCAGTATAGGGTTAGTGTGCAGCGGAGGCTCGCAGCAGGGGTTCCACGCACCGCGGGAGATGCAATGCGGGAGTGCGGGTTAGAGATAATCACAAATTATCTTTGCAATTTAAGCATGCGGGCGTCAGCCGCACAGGACCCTTTGAGAATTGTTGTGTTAATGGGGTAAAAAAATTGAGCTGGCGTTTTTGTTGCCCAAGTGGTAAGCGATATTTCAGATATTGGTGGGTGATGAGAAGTGTCTTAATGCCGGTCGGTGTCTATAGTTTAAATCTGGACTCTGAATGCAAATGAACACGCAGGTTCATTTGCCCATCTATTTGCACGCACCTTGCGAAAAGAAATGATGTCACGAGTGGCATTAATTGTTTTTGGACCAACCAGCGTGGCGTGAGGTCGCGTTGTGTGTGGCGTCACTTCACTGCGATAAACTTTAGTGACGTGTAACGCTTAAGGCCTTGTACCCTCCCGGCGCCGCCCTTTCCGACGTGTCCACTCCGCTCACGTTGATGATATTACAGGCTGTCACGAACTCTAGCTTTTGGAGGCTAGAGTCAATCTGGTGCTGGTATATCCCCCCGATGCGTTATGCCAGCGACAGTGACGGCGCACACACGATGCACATTTTCTTAACATCCTTCTTCGTGTATCACGCAAACGCTTCCTGCATGATGTAGTGTTTTTGACAAACACCAGAAGCCGTGGGAACGATATAATGAAGTAATACAGCCGTGCCGGTCTCTGCTTACTGAGTCTGGCCATGGTTCGATGAGGATAGTGTGTTGGCCTCCGCTTCAACAAAGCATTGTTCATTGCACTTCTGTACATCCATTTTGGTTGACCTATGACGCGCTACACAGTGTTATTGGTACATTGAATATTCTTTTATTAAATGTTTTCAGCGGCGGCTTAGAGGGCGCATCCTGAACACTATTGACAGAAAAATCTCTCAGAGCTGTCAGGATATAGCAGCCTGATCGCAAGAACTATTGCTTGCCGAAAGGATAGGTAGCGCTTCTTAATTGAGATTTGGAACAGAGAGGAGCGGAATATACCTTGCAAATATTTCGCATGGGCTGGGACAGCGGGTTTTCCTGTGGCAAATTTGTCCATTCTTGGTTGCTCATTTATTTGAAGAAAAATTATAGCAATGCGTCTTCAGCTTTTCGAATTTGCGCTGCACTGCCATCACCGCACGGCCGGCTCGGCCGCATTTGAAGCGAAGGCTATTTATTGGGTGTTGTCCGTCAATATCATTATTTTTTTTAAGCACTGATCCTAGGACGACCGGCGTAGTACAAACACTTCGACCGCAGTTTAATAGAGTGCGTTGTTGTACGAGTCGGTCAGGCATATCTTCAAAGTATACTGCGCACACACAAAACAAGCGAGTATGCGCTTGTTGTGTGTACCTTCACGCCCTTGTTTTTGAGTGTGTAGTATACCTTGGGGGGGGGGGGGGGGGGGGGGGGGGGGGGATATTCATCGACAGCAATTACCAAGCATATGCAAAAGCTAAATGGAGGGAAATGAGGTTCGTCTACTGGCAGGTCGATGAAAAACAATAAAAATAAGATATACGAAGGAGAAGTTTCAGTCTGATTGCTACGTTGTGTGCAAGTGACATATTCCACACTGACACAGTTCAGGGAGGAAAAATATTTTTAAATATGTTTGTTTGGACCTATATTGGTACCAGTGAACGTCCCTGGGCATGCCGGGTGTTCATCGGATAGAGAGGTTGTATATGTTTTGGAATTTTTATCTTTCTGGCACAACATTGATGAAAACGAGGAGCCTGATTTCACCTCTCGCCTCCTAGAATGGGATTACGGAAATCAGAGGCATGCTTTGGAATATTACGGGGATGATGGTAAACCTGAGCTCTTCAATAACACCAAATCAGCTCTTATTTCCTTTAATATGCAGGATTTGATATACCTAATCTTTTCATACAGGCAGGAAGGCAGTCTGTATCTGGCGACTCCGTGTAAGACGTGGACGCTCCTTATCACATTAATCCAGGCAAAATCAAACATCGTTAAATATATTAGCCGGCCGTACTTAATGCTCTATACATCGATCCTCTCAGGAAGCTTCTTTTCTGCGACGGCAAACAATCACCCTAGTTTATTTATTGGCCGGCGTGTTCAAGCAAACTAAGGTCAATTTGTGAGTCAGTGATTATTTGTTTTGCTGTGGTTATTGTTTCTTATCCGGTTGACACCGGCAGCCACAGAAAGGACTTAGTCTAATCTTATCAGGGGACTATTCTGTTTTTCACAACTACTACGTTATGCCCACTGCAGCGAACGGGGTAGGCAAATACAGGCAGAACTCACGTACCCGCGTTTCGTCTTGCCTTGCCAGTGATCACCCAGTGCAAACAAATGCGGGCCAGTGGATACGTCGAGGTGCATCACTGCGGGGCGGCAGTGCTGGACGAGTCACACGCGCGAGCGTTGCAGGGGGCATTGTTTTCCCTGATTATGTCACTGGTTTCCACGGCCATCGCACAGGGAACGGTGGCTGCTTTCAGCCGGCCTCGCTAACCGAGTTGAACCGCATTTCGCGCGGCGCCTTCGTTTTTATTCCTTCGCTTCCCACCCCTTTTCCCTTTCCTCTGTGCACCGCTGCGGTGGGTGCGGGAATGCGAGTAAATTATAAATGGCTCTGCGGCCTGGGCGTCCGCTGCAGTGCTGCTTGCTACTCGCTAAGGCGCAGTGCGGGAGGAGCCTTTGTTGTCCGTCGCATCGATCGGCGACTGAGGGAGGCGGCCAACTTTCGACCCGGCAGCTCGCCTCCTCTCCCCGACCGCTATCTTATCTCTTTCGCCCTTTCTCATTCTTTGTCCCTGCATCTATCCATTCATTCGCCGAGTCTCGTTTTGAACCTTTTGTTCCATTGTGGCTCCCCTTTTCTTTGTCTCCGCATGGCTGATGTGGTCGATGTCGCATCTCTTTCCTTGTTCTTAATTTTTTTCCTCTTCGCGTCCGAGGTCTTCGTTTGCATCGTCGCTGATTTCCTTCGTTCCCGCATCGTTTGCCTGCCGGTTTGTTCTGTTCAGCCATTCATACATTAACGCATCAGCTCGTTCGCTTCGCTACTTCGTTCGCTGGTCGGAAAGCCAGATCGTACAACCTTCTTTCTTACTTCTTTTGCGCGTCCCGAATCGAACACAACTTCGCGAATTGACGCGAGGAGCGGCATGTAGACTCTGCTGCCTCGGCGTCCTGCTGCGGCATTGCAAAAATTGCAGTTTGAATCAATCAATCAATCAATCAATCAATCAATCAATCAATCAATCAATCAATCAATCAATCAATCAATAAGCCAATCAATCAATCACTCAATCATTAAATCACTCAATCAATCAATTAATTAATCAATCAATAAAACAATTCATCGATGATGAATCAATCAATCAACCTAAACGTGATGGCTTGTAGTTGGGCACATTTATGCTATCGCAACATTAACGCGATCGTTTTAAACAAATGTGTTGGTATATATATATATATATATATATATATATATATATATATATATATATATATATATATATATATATATATATATATATATATATATATCGCAAAAATGTGCCAGGCAGGAGAAGAAAAAAAAAAACAATAGAAGTGGGAGAGATGGCACCTCGAAAAAAGTTCTGTAGGGGAATGAGAGCACTGAATACCGCTCTTTACAAGCAGACATTAAACGCAGAGCATTCACAGATAAATAGCAATAAAAAAATCCTGTAAATTGAAAAAAAAAAGAAAGGTAAATTCACAGACAGAATATGAATAGAGAAAAGATCAACAAACGTGGCGGAAGCAGACAAGAAAGTGTGCTTCAAAGTACAAAGAAATCGTAAATTTTAACGTAGTTTAACTGGTAGGACATGAGAAAGACTTTGCGCGCAGGTGGAGGTTGGTGGAAACGACAACGCATCATGCACACCGCAAGAGTGTGTCGCAATTTAACACGCGCGGTGATCGGCTGCGCTCAGAGCGACGAAGTAGAGCTGTGTAAAAAAAAAAAAAAAAAAAAAAAGAAGAAGACCAGAAACAGTTGAACATGCCTTCATTAATTGCTGGGAGGCCATCTTTCATTGGGATATTTTGTAGCGCACTCTCAGAAAGCACTTGCTATAACCCCATATGGAATTCGATACCTTTCGGGTGAAAGTGCTGAAACTGTGTAGCTTGATATGTTTATGGTCCTGAGCCTTGACAGTTTTTGGAAGACGAGAATGGCTGTTCGTCATGCAGATTCAATGTGCATTCGGCACGTGGCAATTTAATTGAAAACCTTTTGTTTGTTAGAGAAGCGTATCGAGGCCAAAACGAACACACTGAGTTGGTGATAATTCTTGATGACCTGGTATGCCTGAAGAAAATTTAATGTAACCACATACTCTTGCGTAGCGCTGATACAATGCACATGGTGATCTGCATTCGCGTGGTGTTGTCTAAGCAGGCAATGAAGATAAAAAGAGTGCGGACAGCTACGAGGTTTCATACTCACTTGAAACTAAAAAAACAAACAAAAGTAACCCTCGTTAAAATTCCCGAGTTTGCAACCGCTCCGCTCTAACGTTTTTTTCTTCCCTGAGCTCAGCATAGTCTTCATACAGGGTTCGTGTCTTGTGTTTGATAGTGTTAAGTAGTGCTTTCGAAATAAAAATCAATGCGACCATACAGCACTGACGTAGGAACTAATGTATTCGAAGCAAACAAACCAAAAGAGATGCACCAGATAACGCAATAAGAAAGAACAGGACATAATGGAACGTTGCAGAGTTCTCAGCGAGTTTTGATAAATGATCAGTGAAGGAAGATCCAAGTTCTTCACCCTGAACAGCGGAAAGTGTGAGTAGAGAAGAGCAAGTGGTTTCGCTTATGCATTGGGTTAGCAATAACGCAGCAAATGTTTGTCTTGGCGCAGTGACTGTTCTTGTGCCGAATGTCAATGTGAGCCTTTTTGCATTTACGACCCCTCCCCTGCCTTTTTTAAGAATCACTGTCAAAGCTGCGCATGAATGGGTTATTGTAAATAAACGCATGAAGAGACAGTGAGTCGGGAAGCAGACCGGCAGCAGTGCAGTCTGGTATCGAACGAACAGCCGGCGCCGGTTTGTCAAATTCTCGTGAACTTGGAATACATGTTTTTCAAACGCGGCATCAATTTTCCGTTCTTCTCGGTGTTGGGTGATCGAATGCAGTTCTCGGGACGAACTTACGAAAAAAAAAAATGGAAACGAGGAGCTCGCTGACCACGAGGACGGCCGAAGAGATGCACCCTCGATCCGCAGATGAAATGTAAGGCGTGTTAACCTCTCTAAAATCCGCTCTTATTGAATATACTGATTTTTAACACACGCAGATGCGATACACAAGGATGGACGTCGGTGTATTTTGTTTTTGCGCGCCCTGGTGTTTATCAGCACAGACGTAATCTAAACGATGGCAGGCTAAACTGAACCTCATTTTTGATCCAGTTTCTTCAGATCACGTGATTCTGAGTGCTATCATGGCGGCTGCTGCATTGCGAATTTTTCCGACGTTTCCACGAGATCGCGCTGATGATAAGCGCGGAAATGTTCTCCCTAAACAACTTTGAACGTCCTCTAATGCGGTGAGTTGTTTCAGCGCCTAGTTTTGAGCAGTCGCTCGGAGCCGTATCATGATACGCCCGCGATGGGGGAGGGGTTTAGGGTAACTTTCTCGTCGTGCCCGATTGTCACCCTTGTGGCTTGTAACCCCATCATCATTCTTCCCAAACCGGATAGTAAAAAAAACGAAAGAAAAGAAAGGAAGCAGAAGCCGTGGTCAAACTTCGATTGAACGCTTTAATTGAAATCCCGCCATCACGACTGCTTCATCAAGCCAGCTCGAGATCTAATCGGCTTTTTCCTCCATGAAAGTTGTAACGCTTCTTAATACATCCCGAAAAAGGCTGGAACGAAAGAGAGGAGGGATGGAGGAGAGAGGCCGTTGCGATTTTCTTGTTTTGTTTTAAAACCTTGCGTTAAGCCTGGGTGATATATGGTTCGTCTGGGATTACCCTCTGAGACCAACGACATCCTTTTCTTGTCACTAGTAGCTTTACAAAGCGTGCAACAAAGGCGGTTTAGCAGGATAAGACTCTAGCCCTAAACGTCGCTACATTCATTTCCGACCTTTCTGGAGCCAGAGATTTCAGCACCCTGCTTAGTCACCCCTCATGTAATGCTCTGTGGCGGGACCTCGGGGAAGGAGAAATAATTGAATAAATAAATGATTTAACAAACAAGTAAACAAGCATCTATGGCCGTCTCCTTATTTAGTCGTGACATAACAATGGTGGTTTTGGTGGCGCATTGAAAGACCTGTCACAGATGGTGTCTATGTGCTGCACTCAAGGGGAAAACTCTAGAATACCAGTTGTTGGGCGAGTTGGTGTGCACGGTGTTCGATAACAACAGCGCGACAGACGGGACGTGGAAGAAAGGACGACAACACAGAGCGCTGTTTTGTCCTTTCTTCCACGTCCCGTCCGTCGCGCTGTTATTATGGATCAACAAACTCTAGAAACACTTGAAAAATAACGTCAAAATCTAAAAAAGAGAAAAACTAATTCTGAAAGAGTAGCCAGTTGCCATTAGTTCACTCAGTCATCCTTTCTAGTATGTCTTTCCTCTGACAGGCACTGCTTCTAGGAAATCAGCTCAGCGCGAAAAACACATAGGCCAAGATAAAAAAAATGTTATTAGTGGTACAGTAATTCGGTCTCCTTTTAACTGTGTGCTCTTGCAAAGCTGGCCTCGTGATGTATCAGTAATGTTCCAGGCATTTAACGCTTCTGTAGTCTCCGTAATAATTTTTCAGGATAAGGCACCATTTCGACGATCACTGAATAATAAAATCACGGCCGTTCTAGGTTGCGCTCAGTTCAAGAGTGACAAAGGACGTCCGAAGAAAAGAAAAATTCTCTTTGTAAAAAATGCTTACAAGCCGCTTACCATACTGAATTCTGAGATTCATTGATAGCTAGTATTAGGTTTTGGCTGCGCGACTGGGTATCGCACCGCTGCCACCAGTTATTACGTTTGGGCTTCGCGTGCTTACCCCACCACTGCCACCAGTTGTTAGATTTGAGGCTCGTGCCCGGGTATCGTACCGCTGCCAGCAGTTACTATGTTTGGGTCGCGTGGCTCATCCCACCGCTGACGCCAGTTGTTACACGCGGCTCGCGGCCCCGGGTAGCGTTGGTCTGGCGGCTCCGTGGCTCGGCGGACGGCATCAACGGTCCCAGCAAAGACGAGGCGTCTTCTAACGAAACAACCTTTACTACAACATCATGAAGAAACGGGCAGAGAAGCTGACCCGGAGAGAATACAGACACTCACACACAGCTGGTGTCTAACGTCGTAACGGCACGTCAAAGTAGTCTCTGTCTCAGCGGAGTCGGCCGCTGCTTTTTATAGGTTTGCCAGTTCACAGGGAAAGGGGGAGCCCTCACAGGGAAGAGAGAGCTCAACATGTTTGGAAAAGACGGGATGACTCAACCGCAGGTGGTCCGACCGTATCTCTTCCACCTCCTGCAGACGGGCGAGGGCGACGCACTCTCCCTCGAGCTCCGGGCATGGCCGGCGTTTGCACACACACGCACGCATTTGGCGCGTGGCGAGATCCCGTCGAGACTTGCCTGCGGGAGGAAGCGTTGGGCGGCCGATGGACGGCGCCGAAATGGCCGATCCGCTCGCGGTTCTGCCTGTTGCTATGCGGTGGCCGCGTCAGCTGTCCTACTAGTCGGTGGGGAAACGTAACATAAGTCAGGCATTTTCGTTCCGTGTTTGACAGCGACTTTCGGATAAGTACAGACGTGGGCACAATTACGTAAAACACGTTTTCTTGTTTTAATTGCGGTCACGCGTTTCCTATCGGATCTACAGGAACGTTACTTGACCGCGACACAGCTCACTAGGGTCCACTGCCTGCCTGCACATGCCACAGCTACCGATATAGATTCGGCAGCCCATCATAAATATTAGAAGGCAACAGCGTGCTCCGTTTACTTATGTCTGCACCTGTACAGTAATTGAGCGCTTTTTTAGATTTCCATACAACACTCTTGTTCGACTTTGCCATTCGTTTTAAGGCGGCCTCTCGAGGCCACCGTACTATGCGAGCGGCGCCACGCATTTCCTCAGCCTTCGCGTTTCGCTTCAGCCGCCTCTGCTGACGATGCTACCGTTGTCAGCTAGGCAGCTCGCAACATGACGTACACTGACAACGCATAGAATGTCAAACGATCCCCAGGTGGTCGCAATTAATCCTTAGCCCACTACTAAGGCACCTGTTTCTCTCTATCCACTTTCTCTCCCACTTTCCTCTTTTCTCTTGCAGCGTGGTTCAGGTGTCCACCATGTGCTGTGCGATGTTAGCGCACGTTAAAGAATTCCAGGTGGTCGAAATTACTCCGTAGCCCTCCACTACGGCTCCTCCTCTTTCTCTCTTTCCACTCTCACTACCGCCTTCCTTCCCTTACAGCGCGGTTGAGGTGTCCACATAAAACAAGTGAGACAGGTACCGCGCCTTTTCCTTCCTATGAATCAATCAATCAGAAACAAATGTGACAGATGCTACGCCTTTCCTTTCCTGTGAAACAATTATTACTAATGCGAAAGCATTACTTCGCTGTTAAAAAATTTTTGTCCGCAGACCGTGTCCACACACCGCGTCCTCAGAACGAGCCCGAAAAATCGTACCCGAAGCAGTTGTAATTGAGATGTGGTAGACGCTAATGAGTACTGTCAATCGTTGACCTAATGTCTTGTTCGAAAAATAATTAGGCCAATAGGTTAATTAGATAATTACTTAGAGGCAAAAAGTGTAAACGTAAAGGCGAAAATGGTCTCATATTAGCCAGTGATTTGAATGTATCAAATAGTAAAATAGTTAATCAGGTCAGTCAATTAGAGTGACGTCAAGATGTATCAAATACTAAGTAGTTAGTCAATTAAGGTGACGTCAAGATTTGACGTCATGCAACATGAAGTCAGGCCAAAAAAGGGCATAGGAAGAGATTGTTGCGCAATTTCAAAGTACCAAAGACTATAATTGTTAAATCAGTCAATTAGGGTGATGTCAAGGATATGATGTCACGGAACCGGAACTAGAGCCGAAAAGGGCACATGAAGGGAGTGGCGCGCAATTTGAAAGTACCAAAGACTTTATTTAGGTTGGGTGGTAAAAACCTTCATTGCCACAAAATCAAAGGAATTATTTCGGGATGGGGCGAGTCCAGGGTGGCCTCCAGTCGGTGGTGACTTCTTAAATTGGGTAAACAAGAAGTGAATTAATGTGACGTAGAGGATTTGACGTCAGGAAATCAGAAGTAGAGCCAAAAAAGCGCATGGGGAGGGATTGGTGCGCAATTTGATAATACCAAGGACTAAAATGGGTAAACAAGAAGCGAATTAAGCAACCAACAGCAGCAGCCGTGCTCTTTAATTCTTATTACAACAGCTCCATCAGCTACTACAACATGGCCTGAAATGCTATACGAGAAAACGTAATTTTAATATTCGGCACAGTTCCAAGACTCACTGCATTAATTCAAGCGACATTTTGATTTATTAAGGGCGCGCATTTGCCACATTTTGTTCCCTACAAAGTCTATCATTGTTATCTGAAATCCTACCCTGACATAGTACAACACCAGTATCCATTACTAATAGTAAAAAAACAAACAAACAAACAAATTATCAATAACCGGAACCACAACACGCCCACTTGTAAACAATTATAGAGTTTAAGCATGGCTTGAACCTTGTGATAGAGCGAAATATGTGAGCGTTGGAGTAATACTCTCTTTAACACCGCCTTTTCAATGCGCGATTTTTTAATGATTTTAATAATAATAATAATTGGTTCACAGGAAGGGAAAGGCGCAGTATCTGTCACACGCTCTGTGGACACCTGAACTGCCCCGTAAGGGAAGGGAAGAAGGTGGAAGTGAAGTGGAAAGAGAGAAAGGGAAGCCGTAGTGGAGGGCTACGGAGTAATTTCGACCACCTGGGGATCTTTAGCGTGCGCTGACATCGCACAGCACTCGGACGCCATTTCGTTTCGCTTCCATCGAAACGCAGCCTCCGCGGTCGGGATCGAACCCGAGAACTCCGCCCCAGTAGCCGGGCGTCTTACCACTGCACCACCGCGGCGGGGCAATTCATGATTTTTTGGTTTACGAGAAAGGAAATGCGTGGTATCTGCCACACTTAAAGCGAAAAGCTTCACTAGGCTGGTCAACATTGGGTCTGGCGGGCGTGTGATCACTTTGAGCCACAGCCGCGCATGCACGAACTCGCCGAGTGACATCACTAGGGGAGGCGCAGGTGTTTGAAGCGAAAAGCTTCACTACGAGTGTCGGAGGTTTTCCCTGACGGGGCTGGGACAGGTAGGTCACCGCCGCTTGCGGCGGGGGCTATCCTGTTAAAGTTAAGTTAAAGTTAAATTGGTTCACAGGAAGGGAAAGGCGCAGTAACTGTCACACTTGCTCTGTGGACACCCGAACCGCGCCGTAAGGGAAGGGAGGAAGGTGGGAATGAAAGTGGAAAGAGAGAAAGAGGAGCCGTAGTGGAGGGCTACGGAGTAATTTCGACCACCTGGGGATCTTTAACGTGCGCTGACATCGCACAGCACACGACGCCACTTCGTTTCGCCTCCATCGAAACGCAGCCGCCGCGGTCGGGTTCGAACCCGGGAACTCCGGCACAGTAGTCGGGCGTCTTACCACTGCACCACCCCGGCGGGGGGGGGGGGGGGGGGGCTATCCTGTCCGAATTGTTATCTGTTGTAGGCCGTCATTGCACCCGCCACCGCGTCGGTGGTGGACGATGGCTGTTGCGGCGCGCGTCTTTCTCTCCGTCTTCCTTTCCTCTCCTCTCTTTTCTCTTCTGTCTGCACGAGGCAGCGGAGGTGGGAAACGAAGAGGCGTCCGTGGGCTGTGCGATGTCAGCGCACGTTAAAAATCCCCAGGTGGTTGAAATTACTCCGTAGCCCTTCACTACGGCTCCTCTTTCTCTCTTTCCACTTTCACTCCAACCTTCCTCCCTTCCCTTACAGCGCGGTTGCGGTGTCCACAGAAAACAAGTGAGACAGTTACCGCGCCTTTCCCTTCATATAAATAAATGTTTTTCTTTTTTTTTCAGCGGAAGTGGCTCAGCTACAGAGCCAGTAGCAGGCCCGTGCATTTTCTTTTCCTTCTTCCTAGAGCCAGAACAACAACTACTACGAGGGCCAGAGCCGAGCTTCGCGTATGCCGTATGCCGTGTGCCATGACATCGCAGCCAAGGCCAAATGCGCAGCCCCTTCACCAAGCTCTGCCGGCGTTGCCTAACAACGCTTAATGTGTGCGACTCCTCTTCATTAAAAAAAATGGTATCTATCCGGGAATCGAGCCTCTATCGCTAGGATCCCCAGCCGCGCGATTTACCGCTTTGCCACGCCAGCAGGGTCGTGAAGCGCTGCTCATAATTCTGCTTGTGTACCGTGAGGATGATAACTGTATTCCGCGCGTGACAGATACGGCGATTGGAGCGCTATTTGAAAGTACCAAAGATTAAAATAATTAAGTCACTCAATTAGAGTGCCGTCAAGGATGTGACGTCACCCTTCTGCCGTCAGCTATGAGGACCAAACGGGAACGAGTGATGCTCCAACGCCGCCGAGCGGCGCTTCTTGCCTTCCTCGAGTGACAGATGCTGCGCCTTTCCTCTCCTGTAAACGAATTATAGCGCCTGGGTGCTGCAGTGGTAAGACGCCCGACTACTGTGCCGGAGTTTCCGGGTTCGAACCCGACCACGGCGGGCGTCTGTGGTCGGGTGGCGTTCGTGTGCTGTGCGATGTTAGCGCACGTTAAAGATACCCGGGTGGTCGAAATTACTTCGTCGCCATCCATCCGCTTTCACTCCCACCTTCCTCCCTTGCCTGACGGCGCGGAGCAGGTGTCCACAGAGCAAGTGTGACAGATACTGCGCCTTTCCCTTCCTTTAAACTTATTATTATTAGAACGCCGGTGAACTTAGATCCGCTCGACATGGAAGCTAAGGAGAGTTTAGCTGCTGACGAACGGCGCAGAAGACTGGAAAAATTAACTTCTGGTCGCTAGGTTGTCACTGCTTTTCGCGGCGTGTATCCAGGCATAACAGAGCTAAGCCATGTTTAATTTTTTTCTGTGGCATACATACCTCGACCGCGCTGTGAGAGAAGGGAAGACCAGGGGAGTGATAGTGGAAAGAGAGAAAGAGGAGCCATAGTGGATGGCTTCTGATTAATTTCGACCACCTGAGAATCTTAAATGTGCACTGGCATCGCACAACACACGGACGCCTCTTCGTTTCGCCGCTATTCAAAAGCAGCCGCCAGCGGTCGGACACCAGCGCCACAGACTAAGGCCATAGCTCTCCAGGCTGACGTCAGGGCCGCATCAGGACTAGATTCCCAGTCATCCACGGGCTGTGACCGCCGCTGCCGCGTTGACTATAGTCAGTACGCTGATTGCTCATCATGATGGTTTTATCGCTTCTCAGTCGCTTTCTGAAAGATTTATTTGGATCTGTACAGCCCCGTGTTCACGCTGGTGTGCTACAAGTGTAGCAAACGTTCGCTGCTATGCTTGGACGAAAGGGTGGCTGCTCCTGGTCGTACGGCGTTGGGAATGCAGGGCCCACGTCATTTGTGGCGGGGGCTGACTTGCCACTGTGGTTGTATCTGATGTAGGCCGTCATTGCACCCGCCGCTGCTTCGGTGGCGAACGACGGCTTTGCGACGCGCGTCTTTCTCTCTCCCCTTATTTTCTCTCTTTCTCTTTCCTTCTTTCTTTCTTTCTTTCTTTCTTTCTTTCTTTCTTTCTTTCTTTCTTTCTTTCTTTCTTTCTTTCTTTCTTTCTCTCTTTCTTTCTTTCTTTCTTTCTTTTCTATTTTATTTTCTTCTCTGTCCCACACGAGACAGCGGAGGTAGTGATCCAGTAGCAGGCTCGTGCATTTTCTTTTCCTTCATCCTACAGTCGCAACAACAAAATGTTTGGACATTAGTGAACATTCCGAACAAGTGCTGTGTGCCTGGATGAAGCGGCAACAACAAACCCGGGCCAAAAGTTGATGTGTTCTAATTCCTCAAAGATGGAGAGCTGAATTCCACATGGCTTCACGCCATTCCCCGAGAGAACATCATTCCTTTAGCACGTCCTATGGGCAAGATGTCGCTATTTCATGCGATATACAGCTTTTCGGCCGTAAGCTATCGGCGTCGTTGTAATTGCAGTTGTATGTGGAGGCAGGGCATGTCGGGAAACAATTAGGGGGAAACTTAAGCTCCACCGTTAAGAGTATGACGTGATAGTGCCACACACATACACGAACGATGTTTTCCAACTTTTATTTTTTATTTTTCTCTTATAGCCTGCCTGACGATTACATCACCGGTAAGCTCGCATGCCGCGTCTTGAAATTTGCAGCATGCATGTGCCCGTTCAGCCGAACGCGCTCTTTGTGTTCGATGCAATGTCGTCGAAATCCACCGTTAAGCATTTCACACACGGACAATGTGTTCTCACGTTGTAGAGCGCAGCTTTTTGGCACCCGTTCCTGGGTTTCGCGTCGTCGTCGGCGTCGGCATCGACCGCGTCGGCCTCGTTACCAGCTCCACCCCCTTTCATCCCCCCAGTTTGAGCCGGCGCTTGATTGATTGATTGATTTATTGGAAGGAAAAGGCGCGGTAACTGTGTTGTTTTCTGTGGATACCTCAACCGCGCCATAAGGAAAGGGAGGAAGGCGGGAGTGAAAGTGGAAAGAGAGGTGCTTGTGATTGATTGATTGATTCATAGGAAGGGAAAGGCGCGGTAACTGTCGCACTTGTTTGCTGTGGACACCTCAACCGCGCCGTAAGGGAAGGGAGGAAGGTGGTAGTGAAAGTGGAAAGAGAGAAAGAGGAGCCGTAGTGGAGGGCTGCGGAGTAATTTCGACCACTTGGGGATCTTTAACGTGCGCTGACATCGCACAGCACACGGACACCTCTTCGTTTCGCCTCCATCGAAACGCAGCCGCCGAAGTCGGGCTCGAACCCGGGTACTCCAGCACAGTAGTCGGGCGTCTTACCACTGCACCACCCCGGAGAGGCGCTCCTGCAACCAGAGCCTCGCAGGAAGAGGGGAGGAGGGTACACTCAGCGGCGAACGATGGGGCAGGAGCACGCGCAGCAACCGAACGCGAGGAAAGGAAGGGGGAAGGGGGGGATCCCCGGAGGCAGCGCTAGCAGCGACTGACCGATGCCGCTGCCGCCGCTAGCGAGTCAAGACAGCCCCGCCGGGGTGGTGCAGTGGTCAGACGCCCGACTACTGTGCCGGAGTACCGGGTTCGAACCCGACCTCGGCGGCTGCGTTTCGATGGAGGAGAAACGAAGAGGCGTCCGTGTGCTGTGCGATGTCAGCGCACGTTAAAGATCCCCAGGTGGTCAAAATTACTCCGTAGCCCTCCACTACGGCTCCTCTTTCTCTATTTCCACTTTCACTCCCATCTTCCTCCCTTCCCTTACGGCGCGGTTGCGGTGTCCACAGAAAACAAGTGAGACAGTTACCGCGCCTTTCCCTTCCTATAAATAAATCAGCGAGTCAAGACAACGTGACCGCGTAGAACGCCATCGTCGCCATGCAGAAAGAGAAGAAGGGGGTCCCCTCTCTTCCTGCGTGGCGGCGAGGGTGCTCTCCGGTTGCCGAAACGCCGGCTCGCTATAAGCGGATCAAGGTCGCGCATCCCGTTCTCACTCGCTTCGCTCGCTAGCGGCGTCAGCGGTATCGGTCACTGCGTCAGCGGTATCAGTCAGTCGCTGCCCCGCCGGGGTGGTGCGTAAGACGCCCGACTACTGTGCCGGGAGTACCCGGGTTCGAACCCGACCTCGGCGGCTGCGTTTCGATGGAGGCGAAACGAAGGGGCGTCGTGTGCTGTGCGATGTCAGCGCACGTTAAAGGTCCCCAGGTGGTCGAAATTACTCCGCAGCCCTTCACTACGGCTCCTCTTTCTCTCTTTCCACTTTCACTCCCACCTTACTCCCTTCCCTTACGGCGTGGTTGAGGTGTCCACAGAAAACAAGTGAGGCAGTTACCGCGCCTTTCCCTTCCTATAAATCAATCAATCAATCAATCAATCAATCAATCAATCGATCAGTCAGTCGCTGTCATCTGTTCGTCGCGCAACGTTCCTATGGCCCCACGCGCTGCTTCCCACAACCTTCTGAAAACTCACTTGCTCTCTTCTTTTCTCCGGCCACAAAGCTTCTTTCATGACAGCCAAGAACTGTTAGTGGGTGTTTCTTGATAGAATACGCGTGAAAAATTTGAAAAAAAGTATGTGATTGTACATACGTGTCACCTTTGCGTCAATCTATTGAAAATGTGAAAGAGCTGATAAGCTGCGCTCAAATTTCGCATTAGGAAGTAGCGTAATCGTGGGCATTATTTTAGGTATCTGTCACTTGTTCTGTGGACATCTCAAACGCGCCGTAAGGGAAGGGAGGAAGGTGGGAGTGAAAGCCCTTTAAGCGTGATGTCATGACGGGAGCGCTGCGGCCTTGCTTGTTTATGTGGTGTTGTTCTAGCCCGGGTACCTAATAATAATCTCTACCTCTAATAATAGTCTCTGTCTGGTGTAGCGGAGCTTTCGCTTCAATTTTAATTGCTTTATAAAAAAAAAGGAAATGCGCAGTAGTTATCAAGGTCACTTGAAGGTTAAACTGAAGTTTGCGCGACGACAGTGGCCACCAACCGGAATCAACAGTCATACTAACGCTAGGATGTTTTAAGGTTCATTAATAAAGTTTTCGCTGACCTACTTCCTGTCGAGAAACTTTCGCTTCAAAGAAAAGATTAGGAGGTTGCTTATTGCTTAAACTCCCCAGTAAATAAACTACTAACCAACGCATGAAGAGATCCTGCAGCCTTCTTGCGCCTTTCATTGATGTTACACCTTCCCAGCGACCGAACGCCCTCATGCTTTCTAGCTGTTTTATATTCAAAACTCTACCACCACATATACAACCCAAAACTTCGCCTGTCTTTTTTGCTTCGATATTAAGCAAGATCAGCCTCCAGATTTGCTTGATGCCAGTGCGTTGCAAAGAGCCTACGGTGGTAGCAATCGATACCGAGATGACTACTATAACGCCTTCCGATTGGTGGATGTCAGCCATCAAGGTTATACCAATGTTTAGAAACCATATGTACTGTGACTCAGTGCCCTTCAAGCCAAGGTAACCTTGCTCATCCTCATTCTAAGGTGCCCACCTTCAAATTGCAGATTTCCTCACTCGCTACATACTCTATTTTACGGTGACCAGCCTCACTTGCAGATTCATTCCAAGGTGGAGGGTGGTTACTACCTGAAACACACTCAGGATGGTTCTGGTGGAACTATCAAATTACTCAGTATGGTTAACTACATGAAGCGCTAGCCTGTGTCATCACAGTGTTCGGACTACTCAGCATGGCACTTTGAAGCGGCGCGTTGGAGTGACGTTATCGGTCACCTTGCTGCACGTGCACCAGGCAGCGGTGTTAGGCCGGCGTTGCTGGACCCATGTCCCTAACATCTTGTCGATGTTTGGTTTGGTTTGTATGGTTTAACGCCCTAAAGCGACTCAGGCTATGAGAGACGCCGTAACGGATGACTTCGGAAACTCCGACCGCCTGTGGATCTTTAACATGCACTGACATCGCACAGCACAGGGACGCCACATCGTTTCGCCTCCATCGAAACGCAAACGCCGGCGGTCGGGATCGAACCTGAGTACTCCGGCACAGTTGTCGGGCATCTTAACCACTGCGCCACTACGGCGGGAGCTGCCGATGTAGACGTAGCCTGTCTGTGAGGGCGTAGCCTGACGATGAGATTTTACCTAGCATTTTAAGCCCGACAACAGCCGAAGTTTGAAAGGAGATGTAGATAGAGGAACGTTGTATATTATTTACTTGAGGGCTTATAACCTTTTTTCCAATCACATGCTTCTTACAGAGTTGTGTGAGGAACGTTGCGTTCGAGATCCTAGCTGACTGACGATGAACGCTTTGGTGTTCACTCCTCTTCCTGAATGACACCCGTCATATGGCCGGTGAAGACCTTATTACATCGACTGTCACTGTGATCGCTTTACACTCACTTGTCAGCGCTCGCTCGCCAGATCAGGTACTGTTAGGTTTTCGAGTAAGGGTAAAGGGGGGGGGGGGGTGGAAGGGGGGTTGTGCGATTCATGCATTGCTTATAACGACCGGGGGATTGTGTAACTTCGCCAAAGATGGCACGTAAAAGTATCTTATACCCTAGCTACGCGGCCGCCTTAACCGTGGTTATGCCTAACCAAGGTTATCGAACTTGACCGCTGCTCTTGGTTACGGCAACCGTTCTTGGTTAGGTGAAACAAACCAGGCGACGTGGTGATTGGCAGAACGTAGCTGAATTTGCAGATATTTATAACGCAGAGTCTGGAGCACCGCCCAGGCGCATCCAATCAGAGCACTTGCTCCACTGCCGTAAACGCCGCCGCGCTCGCCGCGCCTCTGATAAGTCGTCCGCCGCAACGACACGATGGAGATTTTTTTTTTGGGTAACTGGGAAGAGAGCGCGAAGTAGAGCCGAAAAAGGGCATAGAAAGGAATTGGCGCGCAATTTGAAAGCACCAAATACTAAAATGGGTTAACAAGAAGTGAATTAAGCAACCAGAAGCAACCAGAAGCAACCAACAGCAGCATCCGTGCTTTCGCATTACTCCAATGCAGATTCTGCTGTGCTTTTAATTTTTTTTTTTCAGCGCTGTTCAATTTCGAACTGCCTCCCGCCGTGGCTTCGAAGCGAAACAATGTAGGTTTATCGGCAACCAGGGAGTAACTAGCGCATGACCGAATCACCGTCGTCCACCACACTCGCAGGTGGCACCGCTGCGACAAGTGCGTGACAGCAGGTGCTGCAAGCATTGTTAGCTTGTCTATTTCATGGCTTAGTGGACTCCGGACATTAGTAGATGTTCCTCTTACCAATACGCCTCGACAACGATGCTGTAGAGACAGGGAAGGACGTAGTACTGTCTTGCAGCGCCGTCGGAAGTACTCGAAGGTTTTACAAAAGCATCCTCGTAATAGAAAAAAAAAATGAATAGAATAGACGCTTAATAATTGCTCGCTTTAGCGCCCTATTTTGGAGCGCATCGCCATCAATAGTGGTCCCTTGGCCTTAATAGGAAACAACTTGCTATTTACTCGACCGTAAAGCTTGGGATGACAAGTACACCTCGGGATGTAAATAGGCAAAATGAGCGCTGCTCTCGGCCGGGCGTAAAGAGTAGAGAAAGACGCACCATCAATAGGGTCACTAATTCAGACAGAGGCAAAAACGAGGCCACGACGATGACATTGACAGAACATTCCGGCCTGGAAGGCAGGCAAAATAGTAAAGGCGAAAGCAGCTAAGTCGGGAGCAAGAGATCGGCGTTGATCAAGCGGCGTCGCGCGACAAGTTGCGACAGCGTCGTCGATCGAGCCGTCGTCGGAGCATCACCGACGTGCCATCATCGCCGGGAAAGGCGCCCTCTACTGCTGCTCTGGCCACCGGAAATCGGGGCCGGCTTCCGTTCGCCCCTTTTTCGCTTCGTCAGTGCTCCTGATGTCGGTGGGAGGTCGCGTACGCACTTAGCCGAGCGAGCGGAGTTGACCGGCAAACAAAGATTTATCGGCAAGGAGCGTGCCAGTATCACCGACCGAAGATGGGCTCTCCCGCGTTGGGGGCTGTTCGCGGAAGGCTGTCTTCCAGTCGACGGCTTGGAGGCCAATGTGCGGAAAAGTAGCGACTGGGTGTCAGGGAATAACTAAGAGGTCTTTTATATTAACTAAGCGCTTCGGTCTGCACAGTCATGGAATATAATGGATTATAAACACCCTCGGTACATAATATGGCTATGATTTCAGACGGTAACATAGATGCGGAACTATAATGTATAAAAACAGGCTTACAGAACAAAGGCCTCACTGCGGTAGATCAATGGTTAAAGTACTTGACTACCGATCAGAAGGACTGCGTTCGGTCCTAGCCGCGGTGGCCGCGGTGGCTGAGGCTGATGGAGGTAAAAGGCAGGGTGCTCATGAAGTGCGCGATGTTCGTGCTGGTCCTCCACCCAGACGTCTACATGAATGATATGTGCAGTGTATGTCAAGTGGGTCCGGCGTACCAATGGAACATCATGTGGGACTGGGCCAGGTTCCTGACCGAAGCTGCATCCAGGATATACCCGCCGGAACTTAAAGTGCTGTGTAAAATACAGACAAGGACATTCAACTATGGGCCGTCCAGCTGGCTTGGGGCGCGCTAGAAAAGCACAAGCCTCACAACCCACCACAAACGGGCCAAATGAGGTAGTGCAGAGTAGGGCATAACCCCGGGTCGACGCTTGGCCAGCGTCACGACGCTTTAACCCGTCGTTTGCCGGCTCCTTAATGAAGTTATACATACATAAGGGACCCCACGTAGTAAAAATTCCTCCATGCGGTATTCAGCATAGCTGGCGTCGCTTTTCAACGTTAAACCCTATAAACCAAATCAGGCAGAACAGACATGCTTCAAACGGTGTATGGTTCGGCGTCTCAAATACACGAATGGGCTCTGGGAGAGCTCTGGGCCGGTATTCCCAGTTTGCGTCGTTATTGAAAGTGTCGCTGTCTCTCCGACTTCAAGTCATCTTATTGGCGGAGGCACTGTAACCGGAAGTGGTGATGGAATCCGGTTCTGGTGTGTCGAGCAATCAGATGACTCGAGGTCGGATAGATAGCGACACTTTCGGCAACGGCGCAAACTCGCAATACGGGCCCTGGAATATACTTGACTCCCTGTTGATCTCTAACGTGCGCTCACATCACAGAGCCCATGGCTGTTTTCGAAAATCGCCACCGTCGAAGATTCTGAACTTGCTAGCGGCAAACTGGAAAACAATGTGCAAAGAAACCATGATCGAACGAGATAAACGCCTATTCGTGAATATTCTATTTTCTTGGCACAGGAGGCATACATCTGTGGCACCAGTTAGGTTCAACACAAAATATTTATAACTCTTGCAACGCTCCCTGCAACGCCGCACTTTCTCTCGCCGAGTTCTATTTTGCCTCTCCTTCAAATGGTGGGTTAAAGACGATTATTTAAGTTAACTTTCATTATGTTCATTGTTACTTCACTAATTTCGTGCTTGTAAATTTAGCAAGGAATGTACAGGAAGGAAAAAATGATTTCAGTCACAATGAGCTTAGCGCACGAAGACGCATGACCATAATATTATTAATACGTAATCGGAGTGTTCAGTTCAGTTCAGTTCAGGCGTTCAGTCGTTTCCGACTCTTCGTGACCCTATGGACCATGTCACGCCACGCTTTCCGGTCTCTATCTTCTTAACATCACATAACTGCATCTGCAGTGCCTCGAGGATGCCATCTAACCATAGCGTTCGCTGCCTACCCCTTCTCCGGCGACCCTCAACCTTTCCCAACATCAAATCTTTCTCCAGCGACTCCTCTCTTCTCATCAGATGACCAAAGTAGCTGAGCTTTAACTTTAGAATTTGACCCTCCAATGAGCAGTCAGGGTTTATGGTCGACAATATCGACTGATTTGATCTTCTGGCAGTCCAAGGAACTCTCAAGAGTCTTCGCCAGCACCACAATTCAAACGCGTCAATTCTTCGGCGGTCAGCCTTTTTCACAGTCCAACTCTCGCATCCATACATCACAACTGGAAAGACCATAGCACGAGTTATACGGATCTTGGTTGGCAGACTAATGTCTCTGCTCTTTACTAGGCGGTCAAGGCTAACCATTGCTCTCTTTCCCAGAAGCAGGCGTCTCCTAATTTCATGGCTGCAGTCTCCTTCCGAGGTAACCTTGGAGCCCAAGAACAGAAAATCTGTCACAGCTTCCACTTCTTGTCCATTGATGCTCCAGGACTTGACAGGGCAAGACGCCATGATCTTTGTCTTTTTAATGTTCAGTTTTAACCCAAACTTCTCACTCTCTTCTTGTACGCGCATCAGAAGTCTCTTGAGTTCCACTTCCCTTTCTGCCATTAAAGTGGTATCATCCGCATATCTAAGGTTGTTGATACGTTTCCCAGCAATCTTCACTCCAGCTGAAGACTCGTCCAGACCGGCCTTCCTCATGATGCACTCTGCATATAGGTTAAATAGGCAGGGCGACAGTATGCAGCCTTGCCTCACCCCTTTCTCAATCGGAAACCAATAAGTAAGACCATGCCCAGTTCTGACTGTGGCCTCTTGCCCTTCATACAGGTTCCTGAGTAGACAGATGAGGTGAATTGGAACTCCCATCTCTTGGAGAGCTTGCCACAATCTGCTGTGATCTACGCAGTCAAACGCTTTCGCATAATCAATAAAGCAGAAGTAAATGGGTTTCTGGAACTCTCTTGCTTTTTCCATGATCCAACGAAGGTTGGCAATTTGATCTCTAGTTCCTCTGCCCTTGCGAAACCCAGCTTGCACGTCCGGAAGCTCCCGATCCACATACTGCTGCAGCCTACCTTGGAGGATTTTCAACATCACCTTGCTAGCGTGCGAAATAAGCGCGATCGTGCGGTAGTTGGAACAATCTTTGGCACTGCCTTTCTTTGGAATGGGGATGTAAACTGACCTCCTCCAATCCTGTGGCCACTGCAAGGTTGTCCAAATCTTCTGACATAATGTATGCAGAGTGTTAACAGCGTCGTGGTTGAGGTTTTGAAGCAACTCAGCTGGAATACCATCAATTCCGCTAGCTTTGTTCTTAGCAAGGCTGACTAAGGCCCATTCAACTTCACTCTTCAGGATGCCCGGCTCGAGATCAGTAATCACAACCGTCTTATGTTGGGTTTGCACATCTGGGTCCTTCTTGTACAGTTCTTCTGTGTATTCCTGCCACCTCTCCTTTATCTCTGAGGCTTCAGTGAGGTCCTTGCCTTGTTTGTCCTTTATCACGCCCAGCTTGGCACAGAAGCTTCCTTTGATGTCTTTGATTGTCTTATACAGAGCTCTTGTGTTCCTTAATTGGCTGTTGTCCTCAACTGCTTGGCACTGTATGTTCAGGAAGGCATTCTTATCTCTCCTTGCTATTTTCTGAAAATCCGCATTGAGAGCCTTGTATCTTTCTCTTTCCCCCATAACTTTTGCCATCCTCCTTTCCTCAGCTATTTGCAAAGCCTCTTCAGATAACCACTTTGCTTTTTTGCATTTCTTTTGCTTTGGGACTACCTTAGTAGCAACTTCTTGTATTATATCACGAACATCAGTCCACATCTCTTCGGGCTCTTTGTCTTCTAGATCTAATTCTTGAAATCGATTCCCCACTTCCACAGCATATTCTAATGGAATTTGATCCAGATCACACCTGAAAGGCCTTCTAGTTTTCTGCGTTTTCCTCAATCGGAGCGTACATCCGCCGAAAATGTTTATTAATATTGATTCGCTCGGGCTGATCTATATTCAACCTTTTTCGTCAGCAAGCGTATGCGCGCTTAAGTCTGCTTAAGAACGGGAATGACGAAAGCCACTTCAGAGCGCTGTTACCGCTCCCATAATAATAATCATCATCATCGTCATCATAATTATTATCACTGTCGCTATTATCAAAATTATCAACTAAATGCACCGTCATTGTCATCATTACTGCCATCATTATCATTATCACAAACTGCATTGTCATTGTCATCGCTATATCGTCTTCACGCTAGACAACGAGAATTACGATCGGTTTCTCACGGGTCTGTGTTGTAGTAATGGTTCGCGTGATCTACTGGGGATCGCAGGGATAGTAGTTTGATGCCCGATGGAGAGAGAGTTTTTTGGGTTTTAAGTGTTAGTTTGTGCGAACATTTCATATGAAAATTTCATGTGAACATTTATTTCCGCAGCCCATGAACCAAGAAAGGATTTTGGCTTAAAAATATTGTATTTCAATGCATTCTTCCCCTAACAATTTTATCTGATCTGCATGTCTTTATTTCTTTATCTTCCCTGACTTGCGATGACATGCAATACTCGGGAGATAGAACACCATCCGTTTTCGGATGTCGCTAAAACCAGTCTGAGAACGGAAAGCGAGCTTCTCTGCTCACAGGGTCTTAATGCGGGGAAGCTTTCTTGTCGCGTTGCGGCTGTCCTTGTAAGAACGCAGCCGTATTTTTTCTCGAGGAGCAGTAGAAACAGAGTAATTTTTAGCGAGAAAATTGCAGTGGTATGGAGTTCCTCTCAGAATTGGTTATAATTAAGCTACAATGATTTATCTGCCTGTTTAGAAATTTGAAATATGAAGTATTTTTGCTCTGGTATAGTAATTTACCACTCTCAGCAAAATTTCTCAATTCTAATCATGAATCATAATTACTTCTAGTGCGGTAGATTCAGTTAAAGCCTCTAAAATACTTGGCATGGTTTCGATTAGTGTTTCAGTTTATTCCTTTCTCGTTGTATCATTTCTATTGTTATGTATATTCAAATTTGGGTTTGTTTGGTTTCTGGATTTAAGTTCCCAAAGCTGCCCAAGCTATGATAGACGAGGAGTGGAGGGGTCCAGAAATTTCGATCACCTGGAGTTCTTCAGCGTGCACTGACATCGAACAGTATACCGGTGCCTTGCTTTTCGCCTCGATCGGTACATTCCAATTTGGCTAAGTGTCTGTCTTAAATATTGCCTTCGCGTGCATGGGACAAAAACAAGACAGTAATTTAAAAACAACTTTGTAATATTTCCAAAAGCATTTCAATGACGTTGCGTTTTGTTTTTAGCTGCCGATAGGGTAATTTATTTAAATCTGTACGATTTTCATGTGAAAATAATGACGAGAGAAAGTTTCAAAGTAATTAGAGGGACTCCGTTCCCTGGGGGAGCAGCTGCTTAAAGCTGCACGTTTCTTCATCCGCGCCTGCCACCGTACTGTCTCCGTGCGAACATCAATTATCGCCGAGCGCTAAGAACACGAGAACGACGCGCGGCTTCCTTGGGGAAGGCATGGACTGCGGTACTTTCTTGAAACTTTCCAATACAACGCTTATTTAACGACGCAAGTCGGCACGCGAGAGCTTCTTTTACTTTTCCCCGGCTTGCGTTATTTCTCAAGCAGAATTCACCTTTCTTAATGTGAGTGCTTGCAATTCGTCTGTTTAGTTTCGTCTCCGCTTTTAGCGCCTCAATTTCTGAGAATGGCTTTACGTTAACATATAATAAAGTTCGTAAACACACTCGTATGGAATTGTGAGATCGTCTCGAAGGGTAGAGCTAGCACAAAGTCAAAGCGGCCCAGGTAGCACATGCAATCGGCCCGATATTGGAAATTGATTGGCGACACTTGGTCCGACACTAGCCCGGTGTTGCCAATGCGCTACCAATAATGGTACAACCATGCGATAATACTGACCACTCTTAACTCAGCGATTTACATCTTCCCCCATGTTGGCCTTCGAAAGCAGTCTGCGTGACGGGCTATTAAAATCTCTGCGTCCAAGAAATTCCAGACTGTGGCCCAATTCGAGTGCCAATGATGACGTCATAACCCAATATGGCGACAGGAAGGGGAATCACACGTCTATGACGTCGTGGTATTTCTTCTGATCGGGTCGAGAATCGTCACGTTATCCCTTACCAGGGTTGCTTCACCCTTTACCTTGAGGGCATGTTATCGATGTTTCGCGTTGGTAGCGTGCATGAAGCTGCAAAGACAGGTCTGACTCAGCGCCTACAATCTTCCCGTGTCGTGGCCTGAAGTGAGTGTTCCCTTATTTTCTTTCTGGAGGTGCACTCGAGCGTACGCTCTTTTTCTCTTTGCCTTGCGAAGGGAGCAACTCTTTTGCAGCGTCATCTGCTGATAGCACTTTGCGTAGTTTCTGCGGCGTTGGCGCAACCAGAAAAAGGGCCAGGAATAAGGGCCTAAGCGGGTGGTTCGCTCAGCTGGTAACAATAGAGTTGCTCATGACGTCTTCGGAACGTGTTATGGACTGAAGACAATGACGTCATAAGCCGCAGCATGCCGCCGTCACGGGTGTTCTACAAGAGTAGAAAAGTAATAGATAATATCCAATATATCCAATTCTGCAAGCTTTTTTTTTTTCTTTTGGCGGTATCTCAAGCTCGCTGATGCAACTAAGGGTTGTCCATCGGGCTGCGAGCTTCACGCCTGGTATTCAAGTTTATCATTATACGTACCGAGGCTTTCCCGAGGGATGCTGACGTTCAAGCTTCAGTAACCGTACCAGCGACGCAGGAATCGCATAATTAGCAAATGCTGTATCATTGTTCTGACATCAATGATAAACTGTTTTTTTCTAACAAAGAGCGAAATTACTTCTTTTGTTTCTGGACTCTGAGGTCAGGAGGGTATGTCTCAGGTTTCAGCGAGGCATCGGTTTGCATTTAGTCAAATGACGGAGCTTAAGGGCATTGCTCAAGGTGCAGTGAATATTTAGAGAGATAAGATGTCTCAGTAAGTGAAATAAGCCGTGCTGTTGTTTTCTTGCTTGAAACCTGTGCCGGAAATGGCGTGACGTGTTCCAGTGTGTTGCTTTATTCGACTAGCTTTGGATTCACTCACTTGTATTGGGTGCAAAAACGGCAGCCACGGAACAATAATCACTTGACGCCGGATAGACACCCTATAGAGCGATATAACTGCGTGGACGTAGTAAGTTGGTCTGAGAGCAC
>NC_139352.1:27397831-27412831 GCF_055883805.1 Amblyomma maculatum | reverse complement strand
TTTTGTTGTTTTGTGGACGAACGCGATGCTCGGTTTAGGGGCAGAAACACAGTCAGGAACGACGCGATGCGCAGAGATGGAGTGGCAGGCCCCATACTCCTGATGGCTTCGCGTATTTATGCACGACCAAATTTCGGCGCAGGGATAGATCTGAATACAGCTCTGTTATTTTTCCTCGCATCACCTCTCTTGTGCACCCCCATTTGGCAGGGGAAAATAGTACTGAGGTGACGTTTAGCGTTTGTGCGACTTCAGTATCGTTGGACCAACACAAGAGATGCAGCAGGTCACATAGATTAACCTGAAGAGAGTGCTGCCTTACATGAATCACAACTGCTTTACTTGTAACGCATCGATAAATGGCTACAATGCAACTCACTGATCTGCCTAAGCACACCTGCTTCACAATGCATCGAAGCATTCGCTGAACGTAGTACATATGGCGCTATAGTGCGAGTATAATGGTCACAGACATGAGGCAGACATATCCCACACTCGTATTAACAAGAGCCACCCACCCAACTTACCGACTGGACTCTCTATTTCGGAACCCTTCTACAAATATCCCTAAAATTGGCATCATCACATTGCCGCTCAGCCATCGATTTTATAGTATTTTTGTACGTGCCTTTCTTCTGTCAAGCTCTCTCGAATGCCAACATAATTCTTCACCTTTCTTTGATGCGTTGAAGACTCCCAATTTGGGTGATTTTTCTTTTTTGTCATGAAAAAAAATAAGGGGTGAAAGGCGGGAGGGAGGGGGGGGGCGGCTTTTTATTTCAGCCTTGTTTCCACGCGTTGCTTCTCTAAAGCATAAGCCTGCTTTTGCTTATGCACAAAGGTGGTCGTTAAGCTTATCACTATGGCTCAGCTAAGACGCGCTTTCGAGGGGTTCTTAAGAAAACAGAATATTCGTTGTGCTTCAATACCGGTGAAGGTGGGGATGACAGAAAGGAACGAGTTAAGCATATTGTAGACGCAGAGGTAGGCGACTGCAACGGATGTTTGCAAAAGCGCAGCACTGGTTGGCATTTCTTTCAGGACATAACGGACTGCTCTTTCTCAAAGTTGGCCCTTGCTGTGGCCTTGGTATTTTAATCTGCTATGCCGCATGGGGGCTCGTTGGTGACTGTAAAATAGGCGCGAGGCCTAGCTTAAGGAGCCGAATCTTCCAAAGATAACGCTGTAAATAATCACACTGAACAGCGTATCGGAGTCAGCAGAAACAGCTATTACACCTTTACAAAGCGTCTTTTGAATGGAGTTTACTGAACTTTCAGTTGTCTTTATAAGTGGCCGGTCAAAATTTTATGCGGCTATCTCTATATGGCACTGATATGTTAAGTGCAACAACGGTTTAGATTTTATTAAGTTTTGCCCCGCAATGAAAATGGTGGCGACTGTGATAAAGACATTTTTTTGTTTCAGTAAGGACATTGTGTTCGATAACTATAGGCGGGACCACTACTGTAAGAATCCTACGGCTTTAACACTTTGCTGAGCCCGGTGAAGCAGCTGTCTTTGGTCCTCTAAGCTGCCAGCAAACCTTCCGACCACTCAGGTTTTGAGTTTGGGATTTTCGGGGGGTTAGTATCCCTTTGCAAGCCCACGTGGCTTAATGTAGGGTGGTACGTTCTGTAGAGAGGGGGGGGGGGGGGGGTATGTACTTGTATGCAACTGTTTCTAAACTACGCTTACTTTCCGCGTGACCTTTTTGAGTAGTGGGGGTAGATTCGCCATCAGGCAACGAAGGAAGTAATATACGGAACAGAGAAAGAGTCGTCTTCGCATACGCTCCTGATCAATTTCGAGCAACTAGTAATTTGAGTAAACTTGACCTTTCCCAAAATTATGCTTGCCAAATCAGTGACCGAAAGAAGTCCAGGATAGCCCCCATCTAAGAGAATATATATTTCTTAGTGGAGGAGTCCGGAACGGATCGAAGCTTAGGAGTTAGCTCAAGGAGCATATCCGTTGTCCAAGTATTAATACGGCTGAGCTGAGCGTCCGGCCAGGTAGAGTACGGAGTGTTTATAAAATGTCCTCAAAACTCCGCTGTGCGGTTTTTGAGCGCATGTATCTGAAATCTGATATGATCTTCCGTATGGAAACGAGACAGTGTCGATGTCCACTTCTGTCTTTTGTGCATTTCGTGGTCGAATGTCACGACAAAGCGGTGAACGAAGCCGCCCCACCTTGCCGGAACGGACTCTCTTTGACGCTGGCAGCCTTTGCGGACTTCAGAAATCGTGCAATTTGTGTAACCGTGTAATCGTGTAACCTTAATTTCAACAAAACGTTTGGGCGAGCGAGCCTTCTGAACCACCACTAACAGTTCCTTTTCAGAAGTTTCACATCCACAGCGAAGTTAGCATACAGTTACCAATGCCTGGTGCATGACTCCGTTGTGGTGAAGGGGGACACCCTTTGACTTTGCGACAGTGTAGGCCAAGTTCTTGATATGTTTAGCAGTGGTTCTAGCTAAAGGCGCGAGCGAAACAGATCGTTCAACGGTGACCGGATGAGCTCTGCAATGGGCTTAGGTAGTATGCCTTCTATATGCACTTTTGGCACAGCGTATGTGTACGAGCAGTGCCACTATAACCAAGGAGACGGTTCCAGGTGTGTATGCAGTCCGAAGAAACATACTTTTTAATCCAATTTATAGAGTTGAATTCTTCGGTGAGCAGCCTCAGCAGTGGGCTTCTGTTTCGAAACTTTGCTGGTTTTCGTTTTACCATTTTCGCAGGTTTCGTCGTCTTAGCGGATCGTCAGCGCAATTTCCATGCAATCGCCACGGTTCAATACCCCACTGGGTCTCCGTGGTTCTGCGATCATACTTTTTCCCCCCATCTTTGGAGGTCTTTAAGTCTGTTACTTTTTTATTCTAACAAAACTTGAAATTGGAATTGGGCAAGATGGTGCATTAGCGCGTGTCTTGTGTCTGCTTCTCTTGTGTGTGTCTCCTGTGCGCTTTATCGTTAGTCAAGTTTTTTAATCTAGTTTAAACCATTTCATAGTCATTGAAGTGATAATAGAAACTGCTTATCAGAAAAAAAAATGTGTGCTTTCCAGTGACACTTATACCGAAATACCTGCTTGGGGCCGGATGATATTGGATATTAACCTGTACATGTCTAGCGCAGTTCCTTTGTACATAAGACACGTACCCGCCGGCAACATCGCTTGGTTGCGAGTGTTGGGGGGAGTAACTTACCGGTTTTCGTATCTGCGTATGCCGCCGAAGAAAGGAGAGGAATCACCGCCTCGGATGAATGCGCGGTAACAGAAACCCGATCTGATCTGGCCGCGGACAGCAGCGGGTTCGTGCCGCCTGAAATAGCGCGTGCTAAAAGGGGACGCCACCTTTCCTCCTCCTCCTCCTGTCGCCCTCCACTCAATCGAACGGAGGGAGAGGGCGCAGCGCCTTCTTCGACGCATCCGAAAGTGCGCTCGTCACCGCGATTTACGCCGCTGTGACGCGCGGTAGATCAGCTTCCTATTACGCATGCGCTAGAGCTCTGGGCGGTAGGGTACGTGTTCCGCACCACTGAGGAATATTCATTTAGCAAAAAGTTCCGGTGATTACTATTCTGGTTTGAGCTAGCTGGTGTGGAGACATAGCTAACGGAATACAGAGGCGCAAGAAAGCGAGACAGGTGTCAAATACCGACCAATTCATTACCTCGAAAAAAACAAATGCTTAGAACCACATGATATGAACGTAAAACAAACACTGAAGGCGTACAAAAAGACCAAACAGATTAAAATGCTGGCATAGAAATGCTCAGAAAGGGAATATCTTCGCTGCGGGCTAACAAATGGCATGATTAAGCAGTAATCTGCGATTTGCTGATGGCATTGCCTTGCTAAGCAACTCAGGGGATGAACTGCAAATAATGATTGATGACCTAACAGGAAAAGTAGAAAGGTAGGCTTGAAAATCAATCTGCAGAAGACTAAGGTAATGTTCAACAGCCTCGGGATGGAACAGCAGTTTGCATTAGGTAGCGATACTGGAAGTAGTAGGCGAATATGTCTACTTAGGACAGGTAGTAACCGCAGATCCGGACCATGAAAAGGAAATACAAGAAGAATAAGATTGGGATGGAGCGCATTTGGCAAGCACTCGCAGATTATGACTAGCAGCTTACCGGTATCGCTCAAGAGGAAATTATACAACAGTTGCATCTCACCTATGGGGCTGAAACAACCCAGAGGGCTATGGTTAGAAAAATGGTAGGGGTAACATTAAGAGACAGAAAGCGTGCAGAGTGGGTCAGAGAAATAACTCAAGTTACCGGCATTCTAGTAGAAATTAAGAAGAAGAAATGGACATGGGCAGGACATGTAGTGCGAAGAGAGGATAACCGATGGTCGCTGAGGGTAACAAACTGGATTCCAAGGGAAGGAAAGCGTAGCAGGGGGCGGCAGAAAGTTAGGTGGGCGGATGAGATTAAGAAGTTCGTAGGGGTCAAGTGGATGCAGCTAGCACAGAACCGGGTTAAGTGGAGAAATATGGGAGAGGCCTTCGCCCTGCAGTGGGTATAATCAGGCTAATGATGATGATGACGAACCAATGTGATTGGCTTGGTTTGGTTTGCGGGGTTTACCGTCCCAAAGCGACTTAGGCTATGAGAGACGCCGTAGTGGAGGTCTCCGGAAATTTCGACCACCTGGGGTTCTTTAACGTGCACTGACATCGCACAGCACACGCGCGCCTTGCTTTTCGCCTCCATCGAAAAGCGGCCGCCGAGGCCAGGATCCGATCCCGCACTCTTGGGAACAGTAGTCGAACGCCGTAACCACTGCGCCACTTCGGCGAGGTATTAAGCAATGTGATTAACACACATTGCGCTTAATCACATTAAGCAATGTGATTAAGCGCAATGTGTGTTTGTCTTCCTATCTGCCCGTGTTTCTAGCGCTGTCTTATCATAACGACATGAGTAAACCCGACAATATTCGCAACTTTGAAATTTGCGAGCTTTCTTAGGGAAAATTTAGATGGGGTTTTTAGAAAACCGAAAGCTGAAGTTTCCTTACCGCGGAAGAGCAAGCAGTTTAAAGGTGATACGAGGGATAAATTTTTATATCTTTCTCAAATTTAAGATTTGTTCCTTATTATGGCGCATCATAACGTAGCTAATAGAATACCCTCTTTAATGACCTAAAGCAAAAATAGAATACATATTTCTTACGACCACAACTCGACAGAGACACCTAAGACTGCTTACGTGTGACAAGTCGGAAGCATTCCAGTGACCGTTAGTCATGGGCCATGGCAATATTGTCACATGATGGTCACAGTATCGTGCGTACAAAATTTCGGACAAGCGTTGTAACAATGAAAACATCTCTTTTATTGCACTGACTTCGCCCGCAAAAGAACTGACCAACTCGGCGGTGGCGATAGCAGCTAACGTACTCGCTTGTCGTCGGTGTGCGAATGCTCGTTCTGGTCGGCAGGGCTCAATTTATAAAGTCGGCGAAGAACCATCCAGATAAACCAGTTAATGAATACCGGTTAAGTCTGGAATAATACCGAAACTGGAAGTTTTATCCACCTTAAGGCACAGGAGCACAAAAAAGACAAACCATAACGCACACCAGTTAAAGATTTCGGCGGCTGTACATCGGCGTGGTGATGCCATCCGATTTTAGTGCCATTAGCATGCCTGCCTCCTTTTTCCCTCACTTGGAGCTCAATTCGTTTTGATCAATTGATTCAGGTTGATGTGGCAGGTAGTTTTAAGACATCGCTTGTAGTGCGTTAGCAGTAGGGCTTATATTCCGCTGGGAAGCTGTGCTCCATCTGTATGCCTGTCTGTCCGGTTCTCCTCATGATAACGCCCGTGGCCGCGACATGAATTGCAGGCAAGGAGGCAATGCGGCCATGCCACCTGGCAACGCTTGTGACTTTTGTGGCATGGTCGACGAGATATGGTTTTTGTGGTATACAGTATTTTTGAGGCTATTTCATAAATTCCTAAAACCATAAGCATATTCAGTAACAAAAAAGATGAAAAATAAATAAATTTACACTAATTTTCCGCGCAGTTGATCTGGAAAGGGGTATTCAAAGCGAATGTTCGTGCTATAATTTCTGGTCTGTAGAAAAAAAAAAAAAGTAGGAAGCTCGCATGCAGCGCTTTGACATACACCTGACAGAAGTGCGAAGTTCGAGCCACGATCCGAAACGCGAACTGCAAGCCTTTTGCAATGTACTGATTGACGTTCTTGTACAGTAATCGATGTTGCATCATAGTTCAAATTGAACCAATAGAATAAGACCGATAAGGAAAAATGGTAGGATTGCGAATATGACGGGGCAAGTAAGTTTTACAGTTAGGGCAAGAATGAATGCCACTACAGCTCTTATTCATGCGAGAATAAAGAAGCTAAGGTAGGTACAGGGAAGAAAAGAAAATGCGTCCAAGCAACCGACTAGTGAGGTACGCAAATCGAGTGACCGATTTTTTCTCCACACTAGCGCACTGCTCAGCGCGTTCGAAGTTGTTAAGCGCAAGTGGACCGAGAGGTGTCAAAGGGATGGAACCCAGGCAGAAACGCCAACTGGCCCTATATGGTGCGCGTTGGCAACCCACTGGCCCTGCATAGGACCAGTACACAGATAACACACTCCCAATTTCGGGCTGATAGTTCATGCGTGCCTCGGGTGCGAGAATCGTTTACTAACTCATCTGGTTCCACATACGCGCAAAAATTTCGACATATAAGTGGAACTTTCACTTATGTTAGTAGATGGCTGGTTGGTTGGTTTGTGGGGTTTAACGTCCCAAAGCGACTCAGGCTATGAGAGACACCGTAGTGGAGGACTCCGGAAATTTCGACCACCTGGGGTTCTTTAACGTGCACTGACATCGCACAGCACACGGGCGCCTTGCTTTTCGCCTCAATCGAAAAGCGGCCGCCCAGGCCGGGATTCGATCCCGCGTCCTTGGGAACAGTAGTCGAGCGCCGTAACCACTGCGCCACCCCGACGGAGTTATGTTAGTAGAAGTTCCACATATAAGTATGTTAGTAGAAGTTCCACATATAAGTGGAACATCCACTTATAACTGGAAATTTTTTAACGCGTATGCACAGCCAGAATACTAGCGTGTACCCATATGCGACGTCCCCATAGACAGTTCGTACCGCGTCTTGGCCACCGACTGGCCAAGTGGGCGCATTCTCATGTCCGAGGCTAGCAGCCCTTCCGCGAGGCGTCCCGAACGAACTGGGCTGCCGCTTAATCGCCGCCGCCGGGCAAGCAGCGATTGCCTGATGCAGAAGTGGCGCTGGGTTCGTGCCAGTACGAAGGAGAAGCCAGCCGTTCGCCGGCGGGTGACATTTCGATGCGTGTCGGTCGGCGCGCGAGCCGCAGCACGCCAGGACGGGGCGACGAAGGCACGCACGCCACGCACACGGTCGATGGGCGCTCTCGTGTGAGGCACGAACCGCGCGGCATCTCTGCGCGTATCCGCGGCAGAGTAATAGCGGCTGTCGTTGCCAGGCTGCGGAGCCGCGAGTTGGGGAACCTCGTCTGATATCGATAGGGCACCTGTTTGATACTCGCGGTATGGAGGGGTTGCGTGTGTTCCACGAGATTTACTATGTCGCTCTTATTCTGGTTGCACTGAAGTCCTAACTAGTAAAAGCCGCTGAAGCAGGACTCCAACCCCCCCCCCCCCCCCTACCTTAAGCAAGCAGATCCATATTTGAGATGCAGAAATTAATACCTGTTGTCGAACCGCATTGATAAGTTTTATGTGGAACAGCGTTCCACATAGATGTTTCTTAGACGAGATTTCCGACTACGTTGAGGAAGTCATGCCGAGTCAGTTCTCAGGTAGTCTGCTTGGAGGGGGGGGGGGGGGGGGGGTCCTCCACGTGGCGTAGGAAAGGAACCCTGTTTTGCAATCACCGAGATAATTATGTGCGTGTCTTTCGGCGACATACGGTCGGTCGCGCGGAACAACATTCTGTGCGCTATCTGCTGCAATCGCTTGTTCATTGGCCGCCTGTAGAGCCAGTGCCCAACTGAACGTGCAGGTTGTCGGACCGGAAGTGTTTCGTATTTTGATTTACGCCCTTCGGTTTCAATTCCGGGTTTCCGCGTGGAGCTTTATTTGGTTCTGGTTCTAACCGCTTCAAATCATTCCAAAAGGTTCGGGGCTTTTAAGATGATTGCAAAACACATGGGTGTTCGAAACATTTTTGACCATCTATTGATTTTGTAATCACTTTCTTAGTTCTCGGTTTTTACATTTTGTATGGCGCCGGTATGGAAAGTAAAAGCGACAAAATGGGCTGCACGAGAAACGTTTCGTTTTGTACTCACTTTTTTCATTGTTTGTGGCAAGGCATCAGCAATTTCACGACTAAAACTGGAAAATAAAATACGCCTAAAGGTATGACTGGTCTATTATGTTCCTCGAAGGTTTATAATATTAGTATGATGGCGCAAAATAAGTTTTTGAAATAACTAATGCTGCTTTACTGCTGTCTAGGTGCACGGTGGTTTGCCATCTCTGCCTAGCTGTCATTCATCACACACTTTGCTACTGGTCACTAGCATCATGCACCCTGTATGAGGCATTTAAAACATGATTCGTCTTCTTGTTTTATTATTATTATTATTATTATTATTATTATTATTAATATTATTATTATTATTATTATTATTATTATATTATTATTATTATTTTTATTATTATTATTATTATTATTATTATTATTATTATTATTATTATTATTATTATTATTATTATTATTATTATCAATAGTTTCGCTGTGTAAGAACTGCGCATTTCGCTGGTTACCAGCGAAAATACAGGTAAGTCAGGTTCTGGTTTCAAGCTCAGTTCAGGTTACTGTGCGATACCCTGTGTACGTGTCCCCCGGAAGACTAAAAGAGACGCGTACTGGACTTATAACGTTTACTTCTCGGCGCACCTATTTCCGTATATTGGCCTCAGGTGGCGCAGAGCAATCTGTTCAATATGTCTGCACTGACGCCCGCCGGTGCGCGTCGACCCTAGAATAAAGACGGCAGTGCAGCGTTCTGGAAGCAGAGCCACGGCCGCTCAATTGAAACGCACTGTGCATTTGCGTTTTCTGGGAGTTGAGCACTTCCTAACTGGCCAGCTATGAGACAGTAGCAGCCCGAGCCATCGGACCAATTTTGGAGTGCGTAGGGCCCTACTGGTTCTACACATATTGGTACCTACAATATTTGCCATACTTAGGGCCGGTAATTTTCAATATATTGCCAATATTGAGTCATTGTTCCTTAAGCATGCAGATTGCATGCCGTCTCTGCAGACTTGCTGCCGCACTACATGACCTCATTGTTACCGGGTTCGCGCATACTTATGCTCGAACCCGTAAACAAAAATCAATATTTAGCGAGTGTTCTCCGACACTACTACAGATACTCTCGGCATTTTTTCATTGCGTTATTTTCAAAAATGATTAAACTGTTACTTGCTGTTATGTTACAGTAATGCAGGTCAAAGGAGAACGAAGTTTCAAATACTATACTCGTTGTCCGTATTTGAGTTTCCTTAGCCATCCTGAATTGCGCATTTTAATCAGGGGCCACCTTTTCCAAAGTACTACAGCCTTCACGACTTGACTGAACATGTTCAAGCTAAAAGAGAGGGCGCTTCGTTGCTTTCTAGTGTCGCCCTGCCCTGAATGCCATTATATCCATTAACTGAAAATAAGCTCTTCGGAAAACGTGTCCTCATTTTTCCGCTAGTTTATAGGATGCCGTGGAAAGTCTGCAGGTTCTCTTTAAGTCACTTTTATTTCCTGATTTTAATATTAGGTCTCGTGTGTGTTGTTGAACATATGATTATATTCACAATTCTTTCTCTGTAGGCGCGGATGCCGGGACAGTTTATTTCGCGCTTCATTGCGCGCTGAACTTCTATCTCATCTCCGTCTACGCTGCGGTCGCCAGAAATAGGAAGCTTGCAACTGCGCCATCCTCTTTAAAGAACTGTGGGCTGAAGTAAATCGCGCTTCGATCCGAGGAACGCGTCTGGACCACGCACCGTCCTGCCATGAGCGTAGGGGACAGCGTTATTTCTTGTCGCTTGCAGCTCAAGCATCGCCATTAACGCGGGCCTCGTTTATTTCGAGAGAGTTTCGCATTCACAAGGCCATCCCTCAGCCATGACGATGTTCTCAATGATGATGGTCGCATATACCACTGCTCTAAAGCGCGTGCTCTCTCTCTCTCTCCACGTTCTATTGTTATGTCGCAACGCTCGGGGTTTGGGTATTCCGACGCACGCAGTCACGTGCAACAGTTGGTGCGTACACTCTCAGTTGCTATGAATGCTCAAATATACAATTATTGAAACGACAACAAACACTTCAATGAAGAAATATTTATCTGGTTTCCAGGATTGAATGAGAGGTCAGCTAAGCCGATCATGACAGCTTAGAATTGACAGGGTGGGATAAATTAATAAGCGACTCGAAACGGGAGCGACGCTAGTTCAGCGTACATGGGGTGCGCAGGCTTTACCCGAAACTAGACGCTCCCTGAGAGACGACGTAGTGAAGCACTCGGGGTAAGCGTTCGTGGGCCCCTTGGGGATAACATGTACAGGGTCGTCTACTCTTAGTGTGAACACACTAACAGGTGCCCGCTCTCTTTAAGGCGTTTCCAAAGCTTGCACAGAGGAACCTGGAGGCTGTGATTCACATGGCTTACCACTTGGGTCCAGTGTGGGTCTGCAGCGTGTATGCATTCACACTTTATAGAGAGCGACTACCTGCTCGCGCGTTCGCACTAAGAATAGACGACCTCGTACGCCAGGACACTTTGAATGTCACTTCCGTCAAAATGCGACCTTAGGCTCAGCACTTCTGTGTGATGTCAGCGCACGTTAAAGATCCCTAGGGGGTCAGATCGCCAGGTGGTCGAAATTACTCCGTAGCCCTCCACTAGGGTTCCTCTTTCTCTCTTTCCACTTTCACTCCCACCTTCCTCCCTTCCCTTACGGTACGCTTCAGGTGTCCACAGAAACGAGTGTGACAGATACTGCGCCTTTCCCTTCCTGTGAACCAATTAATATTTTTGTTGTTATTAGGTGAGGAGTTGAGTTCTACAGCCACTCACTTTATGCAGCAATATTAAAAAAAAAAAAAAAAAAAAAAGATGTGATGCTATGTGACGGTGGTGTGGCACTTGCTGCAAATCTGATTCGAGAATTTCCTATTTCGTTTATGGCTATGCAGGAGGAATTATAATACGACCCAGGTGCACGATACCTGCAACGGTTGCCTAATCCTTGGTTTCTAGGAATCTCGAATGAATAGTATCCTTCACTGCGGCGCGGCTGCGTAGCAGACTGGCCGTCGGCTTTCCGCACGAGAATGCGGAGGCGCTTGGTCACATTTGACATGAAACGGTGGTACGTGTTCCCGTTCGCTTTTCTGCGTTGATTTTCTTGCCGGTGTGGATATGTACGCCAGTAAAGATCTAAAGTTCGAAGCTTGAAAAGCTAAAAAGCTTGAAGATGTCGAGAACAGTTAGAGGCTCTAGAATGAAAAAAAAAATAAAAACTAATGAAATACCGCAGTTGTATTGGAATAGCACGTTTCAATAAAAAGCGAGACGCTTATATATATATATATATATATATATATATATATATATATATATATATAAGGTGCGACCGGACCATGAAAGCAAACCACGAAAGCTGAAGCTGTCTTGTGCCTAAACCAACGGGGTTTTTAGCTGCTCTATACAGGAGCGAAGTAAAAACGGAGATGACGAAGCCTTGGGTATATATTTAATCATTTTTTCCTAAGGGTCACGGATGTTGTCACCCGTCTTACTCAGCTCGGCGTCGAAGCGTGAGCGCCGAAAATGAAAGCGGGGTGGCGAAGCACCCGGCAGAAGAGAAAGACGGAGAAGGAATCGTTTCCATTTCACCGTCGGGGAATTTCATGTGTGAAGCACAGCCGCGTTCAATTTCTCGCTCAGATTGCTTCGACCAATGATATACGCTTAAGCCTCCGCGCCGCTTCGGTGTCTGGCATGTGCACACCGTCGCGCGGTACAGATTTGATGTCCTCATTGATATTCCAGCGGCGAAACAGCGTGCGACCGGTGGCTCTTATCTTCGACTCAAAACAGACGGATGAGTGGGAACGGAATTTCGGGAAGGGAGCAATGAGCCTTTCATACTTTGCTCTTGTGTCTTTGTGCTTCAAGTACGAGTCTGAAATGTGTCCTAAAATTCCTGTGGCGCCAGCTTGCGGGGGTCCCTGGAACTTAATTGAGACCTGATATGTCATTGCCAAGACAGATGGCGGCCCCACGTTCAAATCTGAAAGCTGTTTTCTCAATGGAACAGGCAGCTATCGCGTCATATACCTTTTGACGGAGCTTAGGTGTTCCTGTTATCTTTTTCGGTTACTTTTCATCGAGTACAGACGTCGGCGCTACACATTTGCCTCCACATATCCAGCACAAATTGCTGTGTATGCGCATGTAAATATTGATACGTGGCAAGAAGGTTAGCTCGAGAACGCAACGGCTGTTGACTTGAGGGAATGTTCGGGTAGGCACCAACCTTCTCGTAGCACCAGTACCATTGCTACAGCTTCGTCTTCCTTCCGTGTCACTGCTGTTAATCGTCGTCTTCTTCAACGTCCAGCGACGCAGGGCATATATGCAACAATATTACTATGTTCATGTACTAGAGGAGGCCCTACTTGCAGTTTAGACTTTTGGGCCCCCTGTTGTAAATATACACTGTAATCAATTTTATGCACTGTAATAGCGAATAAACTCTTCTTCTTCTTCTTCTTCACTTCATCATGTCCATTAGTGAGTGACCCGTCGACTTGAAGACCACGTTGTTAGCCCTTATACGCAATGAAAAGGCTGAATGAGGCGTAGTGGATTTGGAAGATAGTTTCTGGTCGTGAATAGCAGCTTACCAGTATCCCTCAGGATCACCACGTCATTTCGTACAAATATTGCCGCTACTCACAAAAAGGGTGACGTCGCGGAAAGCAACAAAAAGCTAGGTTTTGAATTCAGCTGAAGACAGCGTTGAGTGCCATAGAAAGCAAAAAGACGGCGTTGGAATTTTCCTCTCGCATAGTACGAAGGCAAATATGTTGATGATTGATGAATATATGATGCTCTACGCTTTTCAGGTTCGGCTTTGCTAGAACTAATTGTTCGAAGGCAACTTGGAGATTGTTTACTTGGTTATTTACAGATAAAGAAATTATAATAAAAAAATACACGATAGCTTAAGACTACTGACATTATGACTGACTCGAAGAAAGCTCCCCTTCGACCCGCCAAAACATCTTGACGTCACAGGAATTTTTTTGTTGCTTATTTATGGTTATTTCGTCTGTGCAAAAGTGCGCCTGATGCCACATTCTGTCAATCGTGCGTGGAATCAGTTTGGATGCACTACTCACTTTCCCGGAGTCACCGTATTTTGACCGACGGGCATGGCGGGTTTCTACATCGCCTGGTCGACAAGCACGACGCTACTGTTTGCTGGCCATGCGACGAGAATGGTTTTCCCGCCCTCATTTTTTATCCTCTCTGCCATTTGTGTTGCACCACTGCCTGAGAAGTGGAAAACGTGCTCTTTGGAGATGTCACTATAAAGCCATGACAGTCCAATGGCGTTGCTTTCTAAGTCAGGTGAAATTAGCCCACCTTACAACACAAAGTACATTGTCGCGACAAAAGGCTGGTATTTATGGACTGAATCTCATCATGAAGCGGTGATTGCAGTTATCCAATTTGACGTCTATATTTTTCGTACTTCTCCCTGAGCGCACAAAACTGTAGGGAACAAACTCCCCGCTCGTATTCCTGAAAGTTTCAGGGTTCAAACATTTTGGGAAGCATGCTCATTCAAGCGGGAGGGGGGGGGGGGGCTGTAGTGGAAACTGTAGTTGATATTTTATAGCCGGTGGCTCGGTGATGTGCACTGTCGTATACTCTATGTGCTCCTTTATTACACATTGAAAGTACCGTCTTTGCCAAAAGTAACCAGGCTGCACTGTTTACTTCTCGCTTGTATTCTAAAGCCAACATGGATTCCCAGAGGCTCCCAACATGTTAAGAAGTGAGCACAGACGCTCGCCTTTACTTTTCGCACATTTATAGCTTCAGAAGTGGCACGAATTTTCTGCTACCCGACTGAGATGCGGAACACGAAGCCTGGTTATTTTTTACTAAGACGGTACATGTACATTCTAATTTCGATGTTCTTATTTCTGCGTTTGTATTTCATTTCAATTCTCATACCTTCCTGTAGTCATGGGTTGCAACCATAAATAAACTGGACTAAAATAAGAAAACAGAATAAAAGAAGTTTTTCGGTATGAGCCGCGTGATGGTCCGTCCATATTCGCTGTTGGTTGCCTTTACACGATCCCCGATGTCGAGGAGGGTCTTCCTTCAGCGCGGCCGCATGCATGCACTGCTGAGAAAGGCGGGCTTCCTCGCCGGCGGCCGGTCGAAGTTAACCTGATTATGCTGTGCGCCGATGGCGGCTGCCGAGTCGGCTCCCCCGGTGGCTCGTCCAGGGTTCCGATAGCCAGCCCCGCGCTGCCGACACCGTTTGCTCCTACCGCTGCCCACGAGGGCTCACTCAGGAAGGCCGACTGCGATTCAACTTGTTCTCATTCGTGGGGACATAAACTCGGGTATTAGAAAGAGCCTTTGAGGTGTGCACTAAGCACACGCAACATAATAATAATAATAATAAAAAACAACTCACGGCAAGGCCTCAATCTTTTGATAGGGGGAGTTGAGATCTACCCTTGTCGAAGCAATAATAAATAATATATATTTTTTATTTCCTCTGTCCAGTACGAATGCGGGCCTGCCAAAGCCTCAGAAGGCTTGAGTGGCAGTGCCTAGCAGTAGACAGTCACTGCCACTTTACTCGGTGCAAGACAGTCATGCACCGAGTAGAAAAGTTG
>NC_139352.1:27325331-27395331 GCF_055883805.1 Amblyomma maculatum | reverse complement strand
GTCGCAAAATACTCCCGGCCATCTTATCTTACCGACAATGTTTTCGGGCAGTGGACCGTCCTTCATCAGGGTAAAAATGAGAATGATCTCTCAGTTTCTTCCATTTCTCATTTTTCTTTTTTTTAGCGTTTTCCTTTATTGCATTGAAAGTGCTCTCTTTTAACAGCCAAGAACCTGCAAACGATTGAGTGCCATAAGGGAGACGACATAGAGTAGTCTCAAACTATACCTGTAGAGAAAAATGTTTATAAAATTATTTACACCAGCTTAATTCAACCCGGATAACTGCGCTCAAATTTTGCATTAGCTATTATTGTAATCATCGGCCAACGTAGGTGGCGCTAAGTGCAAAACAGTGTAGGCTACGTTGCAAGGTAATGGGCAGATAGAGAGGGAAACAAGAGTAGCGGAAAGTTTGTGTTGAGGATGACGCAGTGGGCTGCGGGATGGAAAAATGGGTAGGGCAAATTTAAGAGAAAAACGAGACGTACAGCAGAAGTCAAAGCATCTGGTGTTATGTACGAATCAAAATAAAGGAAATAAAGTGGACCGGGGCGAATACATGTAAGAACGGAGTAATATTTCCTTAGCATATTACTCCCTTATTACTCCCGATTAGTGCGTCTAAAATGGAAAGTTATACAGCTGCGACAGAAATGCTATAAGTGGAAGAAATATTCGTTAACCACCGGTCGATTCGGGCATGAAAGCGACAACACTAATTGGGAAATGTGTTAATCCAGGGTTTAGGGAAGCCACCCTAGGTGGAAAACATTTGTAATGCGGCGAAGTCTAAAATTAGGCAGCTGATTTCATTTTGAAAGAAGCAAGGACACCGTGGTGGTTCTGTGGTTAGGGTGATCGACTCGGAGTTAGTTTCCGGTATCATTCATAAGCCAGGCGAGATCTCCAAACATATTTAGCGACTTATTTATGTGATCGATCGCGGACACCGGCTGGTGGCTTCCTTATATATGCGCGTCGTTTTTCACCCAAATGATAACAACAGCGGTACTCGACCCATGGCCACCTCTGCTTGGAGAGAGGGGGCACAGGACCACGCGTGTAAAAAAAAAAAAAAAAAAAAAAAAAAAAAAAAAAAAAAAAAGAAAAACGAACCGCCTTTAGCTTCCGGTGGCACTTCCGCTGGCGCTAGGCGGACCGCATCGATCTACGTCTTTCCCTCTTTCCCACCTTTCTCCCGCACATCAGGCGACCTGATCCGAAATGCAACCACAACGGACACCGTCGTGGTCAACCGAGCCGATATTTCGCTTCGCTGTCCTAGCCTTCGCCGTCGAAATTTTGTCTCAAACCCCTCCTCTTTTTCTTAGACAACGGTAGCGCTTCCGGTTCTTGACGCTTATCGAGCAGCTTGGAGGGGGGCTCCTTACGTCACTGCGTCCGCTGTTCTTCGCTTCTGCGGTGTGGTCCGCTTTCTCCGCCTCTTCTTCGAGCCGACAGAGCCGATCAATTTATAAACGGCGAATGGTTCCACCGAGAGGGACCGGGGCGGACAAAATTGCCGATGTTTAATTGAGAGGAATGCCGGATGTGGCACAGATTCTCGCCTTTCTCTTTTTGCCAAAACTAACTAGGCTTCCCTCTCACCAACATCCTTATTTCTCTTCGCGCTCGTTATGCCCGGCGAGTGACAGGCCTGAGATACGCTTTTATTTTTGCTTTGTCTCGCGCCGACATGTCTCGAAGAATGTCTCTCCATCGACCGAAGGCGAGGAAGTCGTCGGGACGGCGTTGTTCCTTTCTGGCCGATGAAAATAGGAAAGGAGGCGGGCAAGAAGTGGCGGGGGCTGCGCGAAGCAAGGGACGAAAGTGCCGTCAGAGCCGAGATGAGGAACGGGGCAAATATTTTGTTACTGAAATCCCCGCCGACTGGCCGTTGGCGCGCAGAGCGAGCTGAGATGTCAAACACTGGCGAGGCTTGTTTCGGCTCCGCTTTATGTGTTCTTGTCTTGTGGTAGTTGGTTAGAACCGGCCCTGTGTTTGCGGGCTTTTTTTTTTCTTTCTGGCGTACATTCCTCGACAAGTCAAGCGGCGTCGCCGCTGCCTCACCGGAAGCAGAAGCGGCGATGATGCCAAGAAGACGAAGCCAGAACAAGCCCCGCTGCGTAGGGCTACAGAAAGTACATCCGTGAGGAAAGGTTTCTTTGCGGACAAAGATGTTCTCCCCCCCCCCCCCTCCCCCCCCCCCCCCCTTTTTTTTTTTTTTTTGCAATCGCTTTGGACTGGCGGCATCGTACAATTTTTCACTCCATTTTCTTTCTCCAAGCATCCTAGACGAGCGTCGTTTTTTTTTTTTTTTTTTTTTGTTCAATGTGCTGCGTATTGCGCTGGCGCCTTCCGGCAGCTCGCTTTATAAGCTGGCGTCGACAGTACTCGGACATTACGTGCCATTTTCTGAGGTTGGAACACCTCTGAGCCCGGTTTGCCCTCCGGCAGCGGCACCCCTGATCTGTTCATTCTGGCGCGGAAAGTGGCCGACAGCGCTGCTCCCTGTTCGCTTTGATATTAGGGATTATTCTTAAGTTCTTGCGAAAACAGAAATCCCAACTTTTCGCTATTTTATTTTTTACAGACCAGATGCTTTACAGACCAGCACCGTACCCTTGTCCAATAAAATGAAGTGAAGTTGAAATTGAGGCACGGACGTCTTTTTCAATTCTCCCTCCCTCCCTCCAATGATCTATTCGCCCGGTCAAGTTTTATATGGTTTTGTTCCGCGCGCACCTGATGGGGAGTGAAGATTCCAGGCTGCAAATTCACAGCGCTTGTGTACCATTGAAGAAAAAAAATGCTGATATAAATACCCTCTTGCTGCTGTTTGATTTGGTTTATGGGGTTTAAAGTCCCAAAGCGTGAACTGAGGCTATGAGAGACGCCGTAGTGAAGGGCTCCAGAAGTTTCGACTACATTGGGTTCTTTAACGAGCACTAACATCGCACAGTACACGGGCGCCTAACTTTCGTCAGCAAAAAAGCGGCCGCCGAGGCCAGAACTCGATCATTCATCCTTGGACACAGTAGTGGAGCGTCCTAACCATGGCGCCATCCCGGCGGGTCGTTCGTTGTTGAAAAAAAGTTATTCAACATGAGATTAACATTGAATTCAATTTCGTTTATTGAAATGAAATGAAACTTATTGAGCATAATCAACGGATGGGTACGGCGCACATTCAGATTTCATTTGGTACATTTAAGCTTACCGGGCCTATGCACCAGCAATTGCTGATGCGTAAGGCACGTGCTGGTTAGGGCGCTCTCGAGCGGATGGGATTTGGGAATGGGACCTCGAGCTTGCTTGTCTTGGCAGCCCATGTCAAATGATATGTTGTTTTATCTCTTATGGTACCAGGTTTAAAGAGGTATGGTGTTATCAGTGAATTTTTCTTCGTATTCTGCAACAGGGCGGTTGTTCATGCTTACTAAAGGGCTTAGGCGGATGTGAAAAAAAAAAAATGCCGGTCTGCCCGTTAATAGCTCTTAATTGCACCTTTAGTAATGAACGGATATCATAGTAGTGTTCCCACTACTGGGTGGTCGGATGGGAAGTTATCGAGCGTGGCTATTGGCAGCTTTATTCCGCCATGGATTCATGAGCCGGGATCAAAACTACATTAATCGTATTGAGAGTTTTTTTCTGGTAATTCTCTTCGATAATTTCCAGATCCGTCCTTTGCCATTATTTCTGCGTCCTGCTCGCGAATGAGACAACGTTTTTGAGTTTGGGTTAGTATTAGGTTAGTATTGATAGCTAACGCGGTGACAGCTTTGTTCACAATAGATCAGTTTGTGGCCCTGACAGATTGGCGGTTTAATAGCCTTTCTTCCGGTGTTGGTGACTACTTGCCTCATAGATTTCTCAAAGGGCCCTGCAGCATCTACCTGAAATTAATTTGTTCCCCGTCTCTCTCAGGTCAATATTGTTCTGATGCTTCTTTTTTCATCGAACTCAGGGTGCGTACTCATAAGGGTTGAAGTAACTGTGTTGTAACGTCATTTAAACTGAAATAAATTGAATATATTATAGACATTGATATTTAGTACAAGAAAAGTAGCAAGGTGAAAGTTTGGACTGACGTCGAAGAGAGGCAAACATCAGAACACGCAAAGAGTAGCAGCCAAAAATTCATCCCTCTTGCCCTCCCCTTCTCCTCCCAAAGAAGCAATGATTGAACTTCTGATCACTTGTTGCAGACAAATGTCTCCTTGTCCAGCTGCAAGGAAATGAAATCCGAAAAGGGGGAAAAAAAAACACGATCAGGATTTTCGGCGTATCTAAAGCGGACAAAGGCCCAACTCAAGCAGTAATACAAAGACTAGTGACGTCAAGGAAGAGAGCTGCACTAACAAAGCTCTAGAGGATGATCACCGAGCACCCAGCTCAAAAGTAGAAGGACGGTTTAAGGATACTCCGGGAGTTATAATTTCTCGGTTAAAAAAGGAAAAATACATGAAACCTAACTTGAAAAATATCATGGTCAAATAATTAGATATTACCTTGAGTGAACCGGAGTTTAAGTTCGCCTTCACTTTCTTTTTCCGTTCGACGTTTCTTTCTCTTTCCCTTCTGACACTAAAGCGATCGGTGGCTGCCCGAAAATGGGGAGTTAAAAGCACGTCATGCTTAAAACATCTCGTTCGTCCGTAGACTCTCTGATGACCGCAACATTTTCTGCGTTCGTGGAAATGGCAGGAAAAATGAATACGCAGTATCCAAGAAAACAGGCAGCAAAATGGCGGACGTATAACCAAACTAAACAAATCTGGTTATATGAGCGAAAGGACCTGTCACGGTGTTTGCGCGTTGCCTCAGAGATATCGGTTGGACGGTGCACTGTCTCGGAAGCTGGTGTACTTTAGACGATTTTGCTACGTTCTAAGCCTCCGGATTAATGTTTGCGCGTTAAAACACATTTGCGCGGTAATCTAGTAATCTCTCGCGTTCCCTGGTTTGGAGTTGTTTGTAAGCTCAATGTTTAGCTTAGGCTTTAAGCAATGTTTGTCGCTGATACCGTTTGGTATGGGGAGACTGTGCGGGATTAATTTCAGCCATCAAAAATACGTGCCTAAGCTTTAGCTTTAGAGATAGATTTGAAGCGTCCTTTGTCATCGTGAACACCATGAATCACCATCTTCTTGACGCAGAAATAAACTCCGGCTTAACACTTAGTTTCAACATTATCGAGCCCACTGACTATTAAACCTGAAAGCGAAACTGCAGCAATGAGAACACAGTGAAAGAAAGAAAGGAGAGCGGAGTAAAAAAAATAAAAAAAGGGGGGGGGGGGCTGCACATTTCTCCCCACAAAAGGGGAAAAAACGGGAGTTAAAGAGGGAGAAAGAAAAACCGCTCAACAGTCGAGCTGCGGTCTGCCTGACTGGCTGGTGCGGTGGATCGCCGCTAATCGTGCGGATGCCAAGGACAGGCGTTGAGTGAAGTGGATGGAGAGGAGAGAAAAGGTGGCGCCAGAGTTGGGGACAGCGAAATTAGGGAAGGCGAGCGTCGATCAAAGGAGCCGCTTCCGCGGTCTTTGAGCTCTGTTCTTAAAATACCTTCCCCCCTTTTTTTACTACTTGTTACTTAGTCCCCGCCCGCTGCTCGGACACACACCTCGGCCCCTAGAGAGCAGGTATGGAGAGGGGAACACAGAAGGAGAGAAGAAATGCAGTGGAAAATAGAACAAGTGAGCAAAAAAGAAACGAAGGGGAGAAAAAGGAGAAAGCGCTCCGCCTCCGTCACAGTATAGGTACGGTGTGCTAGCGTGAACGGTGCCCTAACAAACGCGGTTTGTTTCGCGGCCACGCGTTGGTGTGGCGAGAGTCCGCGAAAACCGCCAGAGTCAATAGTGCCTAATGCCAATGGCCGGCGGGGAGCTGCGTGGCAGTCGTTTGACTACGCTCAGCGGACACTCTTTGTGGCATCTCTTTGCAACAGGAGGGGCATCGGACGTAGGGAACACTTGTGCTGGAGAAGTGCTCTATTTCGCGATTTTCGAAATATATTCACTTCATTTTTAGCTGATGCGTGGTATAGACCTATGCCCCAAATTTGGGATCTGGGAAAAAGAAAAATGTTATAATGTTCTATAGTTAGACCATCTGAAGTTGCTAACGTTGAAGGAATTGTTTGTAGTTAGGCAAAAAGAAGTTCCTAACGTTCAATTAATCTGATGAACAGCGAATTATCTCACCTGTGGTGGTATGGGAGAATCTTTTTAAGACATTGTGTAGAACAGCGCGAAAAAAAAACCGACAGGGACGAAGGAAGACAACAAGACGTCCCTGTCGGTTTTTTTTCGCGCTGTTCTACACAATGGATTACCAACATGCCCAAGCTTCTGTTTTAACGTCTTTTTAAGACGCTGCCCTCCCGTTTCGAGAAAGAATTATGAATCTTATTACTCCGAACAAGCAAGACTCAAATGTCTTAATTTCGCTCCATTAAACATCGACAGGAGCCCTTTTTTCCTCGGCTGCATGGAACCCCCCCCCCCCCCCCCCCACACACACACGCACACACAGGTGCGCGTGCGCACCTGTGTGTTATACTATAGTCCGTTATACTGTGTGTTATACTGTGTGTTATACTGTGTGTTATACTGTGTGTTATACTGTGTGTTATAGTTATAGTGTGTTATACTATAGTGTGTTATACAGTGTGTTATATTTTAGTTATACTATAGTCTGCGTCCTAATACGCTGCCTGGACTCGAAGGAAGTTGAGCGGGTCCATCTCAAAAATCAGCATTCTCATCTTTTTGTTTTGGTCGCGGACTAAGGGAAAAATCGAATCAAATTGAGTTTGAACTGATAAAAGCTGGACGAGCTGGCCTAACGTTTCCGTCAGGTGCTCTTTCGCCCTATAGCGCCCTCTTTCTTCGGCGACGTCAAGCGGCTTACAAGAAAGCACTAACCTACGCTGTCTAGGAGGAAGCTGAAATAGGAAAAAAAAAAAAAAAAGTCGTCCGAGATGGAAGTGGCGGGGCGGCAGAGACAGCCGCGTTACTCGACTGCACAGGGGGCGCACTTAAGGAGTTCGAGAGAAGGGGCGTGGGTCCTTTTCGCTCGGCCTGCCGTTACCCGACGACTCGGGTTCCGCATGGAGCTTAATTAGTATATAGCGCCTTGGCCGACCCGTGCCTATTTCCGATTGATCTTCCCGCTGCTTTTCCTTCGGCACGTTTCGAGTGCATACGCCTGATTAAGCGAGAGACGAAACCGCCACGTCTTTCCGGCTTCATTGATTCCTGGCGATGGAGGCGAAGCTTGGAGGCTCGCACCCTTCCGGCCATTTCCCGTTCTGTATATATATATTTTGTCCATCGCACAGCCCGTTTGGTGTAAATCGAATAAGGTCGGCCGGTGAAAGCACCGGGACAGCTTGAGAGAGCGAAGTGCATGTCCTCTTAGAGGCCTGACAGAAATAAAGATTGAAAGGAGAACGCCGGGCTCTGCTAGGAGGATATGTCCAGCATGGCTTCCTCTTCCATCGAGGCTGGCCCCTCAGCCTTGATTCGCCCAGTGCTGACCTTTACGAAGAACTGTGTGCTGCTCCTGTCTGATTTTTACCACGGCTCATTCGCTTCACTTGGCCACACTGGTTAAGCCCTATTTCATGACCCGCTCGATGCCTTGTTGTCCACGGAGAGAAACAATGCACGGCTACCTAAATAAGTGTACCGCTTTCGTGGCATTCTAGCGCTGTTCTTAATTTAATTGGACCGGAGTTGCAGCCATGTGGCAGAGCGTCCACTTTGCTTTCAGGAGGTACTACCCAGTCGAAACAAACTACAGAACTGTGTCAAATATACGACAAAATATTCTGTCGTAACCATCAGATTTTTCTTTAGTTCTGTAGTACTTTTCTGTAGTTTTGTAGTTTTTCTGTAGTATATTTCTGTTGTCTGTAGTTCTGTAGCACTTTTCTGTTGTAACTACAGAAATTTCTGATGTTACGACAGAATGTTCTGTTGTCACAACAGGTTTCCCGTCAAAAACCGCACAGAAATTCTGTCGTAACATCAGAAAATTTTCTGCTCTTTTTTCCGACTGGGTAGGGTCAGTTCCTTCTGCCGTCGGTTACTCTTTGGTTTCTCAATAAATACTAGTTTCCCCCTTACCTACTTCTCGGCTCTTTTGGGGTGAACTGCTTTGTAGGGAGCCTTTGGTCCCTCACTCCTGTCTTTATGGAAACATACCTGCGAGTTTAAGAAATTTACCTCGGCGGCATACCCCATTGTGGAGACTTTTTTTTTTCTTGACTGAAAGGGAGGAGAAGGGGAGAAGAGCAGGAAAAGGAAAGGCAGGAAGGTTAACCGGAAGAAGGAACCAGTTTGCTGGCCTGCACTAGGGGAAGGGGGTGAGGGGATATAAAAGTGATGGGTGAAAGAAGGATGGGTGAAGTCAGTATAGTCACATCACAGCCGTACCACGGCACATAACATCACGTCACATCACAGCAAAATCACAGCCTATCGATCCAATGCACTGTCCTTCCGCACTGTATATGGGGTACTCACAAAGAATGTGGTCTGTAGTCTCGTCTCACCCGCAGGTTGAACATGCAGGGCTATTAGCCATGGTAATCATAAATGAATAAGAGTTTGTGAACTCTATACACTAACCCACAGGCGGCAGAGCAAAGTTGCTTCACGTCGGTGTAGTCCAGGTGGAAGCCGGAGCTTCAGGCCAAGGTCCCGGGATTTTAAGCGTGAGTTTGCTCAGAGGGAGCTCTAAGACCAATGCCCAAACGTTTCACCGTACAAATAGCCGAGAACCAAGCAAGTGAAGTGCCGTTGTACCACCGGCGGATATCCCGTGGCCCTAAGGATCTCTAATCTTGCAACTCCTTTAGCAAACAAACAATATTTTAGCATAAGAACAACCACATTTGCGGCGGCTGCAATAGCGACCAAATTGAAATGAGTTCTTGTTTACGTCGCTTGGAATACTATGTTAAAAAAAGGGAGAGAGACCAAGCTTTCCGCTTTGCCAAAATACCGTCGCAGACTATTCCTCTGCGCTGCGCTATCAAAGCTTGTTCGAAGCCCGAGGCGTCTCCAGACAAGTAACGAAATGGTTTACGCACAGAAAAGAAATGTACCAGCGTAACTTGCAGTGTATTTTCTCGTCAGTATGCTTTCTAGTGCATGCTGAGCATGCAGGGATTATTAAGGTCAAATGCAAGGAATACAACGACACTGGTCACGCCGCCGCGGCTTAATTTTCAGGCGATCGGCTGCTATGCCCAAGGATGCGCGATCGAATCCCGGACGTCGCGGCCACTTTTTGATGGAAGTGAAAAGCAAGGAGCCATTATGATGTGCGATGTCAGTGTAGGGTAAAGAAACTCATGTGGTCGAAATCTCCGTTGCCCTCCACTACGACGTCTCTCATAGCCTGAGTCGCTTCGGGACGTTATAAACCTCATAAACCAAACCAAACTAAAGCAAACGATGACGCTGGCAGAGCGTGCCTTGCAGTTCCTCCTTTCTCACCATTCCACTTCATTATAACTGCCCCTACAAGACTTTGGTACTGGATAGAGCGTCAGGAGCAAGAACATGCGAATCAGTTCCAAGGTCTGCATGAGAAGCCGATGCCATAGTGAGCGTAGCTGCTTATTTTGGTAAAGTGTAGTGTACTGGTAGGAACACACACGAGAAAGTTGCCGCTGGTCCTGGAAACCCTTCGAATCTGTGCTCGCTGCGATCAGTGGTCTTCCGTTGGAGCTTGCTCGAAACCCACCGCCGGGCACCACCAGTAAAAATTGGTACAATCTTCCCCCGGCCTTACGCCCGGCTTTCTTGAGGGCTGGGCGTTTGGTAACAGCTCTCATAAAAGAAATTGCTTCTACTATATGGGTTTCTACCAAACAGGGGTGGTTTTTAGTTTATCTGGCAGCGGAACGGATCACTGACTAGTGAGCAAAATGGTTTCACCCGAGACCCTTTTCCGAAGCATTTTTCTCCACAGAGAAGTTGAGCCCCACGCTGGGGCATGGCTGGCACTCACTGAAAAACCGGCTGGTGCCCGGCGGCTTTGGGGATCTTATCCGGTTCTTCCCGAAAGCACGGCGGGCGCTTTATCACAAAGCCATCTCTTCGGCTGCATTGTCGTTACGGAATTCCTTCAGAACACGGTGTGAAAATGCTGCCCGAGCGCTAGACACCACTTTGGTGATTTTTATCATGGAGGCATTGCTACGGCCAGTGAGACCGAAGAAAAATCTTCTGTTTCATTCCTAATGTTATCAGCGCCTGAAACTTTAAATGAAAAATATGAAATTACGTTTTCTGTAGTTCTCTATCAATATGCGTGGTGAAAAATGCAAAAACAAAAAAAGAAACTGACTCAATGCATGCCACACTATGTCTGCCCAAAATGTGACTCTGTAATACGCTCCTGAGGCATCACATATCATGGGCTCAGTATAGGTACTGCTTTGGAAATGTGTGGCCCTACATGGGACTAGTGCATTTCCAACAGACTTCGACATTGAGCCAATGGTTCCTGCTGCTTGGGACGCACAGGGTCCCTGCTCATAATTCGCTGCTCTCATATTGGAAGCGCCGTTGCCTTGTACCTATTGCATGGACATTTCGTGTTTGGTGTTCGCAGGCGGTGGTCGCGAGGCGGCGCCGTGCCCGGAGGGGAGTCGCCATGAGTCGTGGTCGTCGCGCCGGTGGCCGTCGCTGCCCAACCTCGCGGCCGGGAGCCGACCGCGCCGCAGCTCGCCCGCCTGCTGCTGGGACTCGCCGGCGTCGCTTGCCATCCACGCGGCCTCCGTCAGGAACACCACCACCACTACCACCGGTGAGTCTCTCTACACTACATCAGGGGGCACGAAACATAAGCCCAGTATTGGAATATGCTCCTAGTTCACTGTGTTCGTAATTCACTGGTCTACACAGGGCAACACTGCCGACGCATTCCAAATATTGGGTTGATAGTTTGTGCCGGCTGGGGCATTGCACAGATGGAGTGTGGTCCGGGCAGCATCATGCAAGAAGAAGACCAGAAAACAGCCCGCAGGGCGAGGACGGCGAAGCTTACGAGACTTACGATGAAGCTAATTTTAAACTACTGGTTAATGGAACAAAGTTTGCGAAGCATATGATAATAAAAAAAAAACCAATTCGCTAGAAAACAAAGCTCATAGTACCACGTCACGCAGCACGCTCGCAGTCGCCTCTGCAAGAGAGAGAGAGAGAAAACTTTATTTCAAAAAGAAAAAGAAAAGAGAAAGGAAAAAAGAAAAAAAAGAAAAAAAGAAAAAAAAAAGGGGGGGGGGGGGCAGTGAGTGGAGTCTTCATTTCAAGGCAAGACCGCAGTGGTCTGGGCTGCCGCTCTTGCCTGAGTTACCAGCCTACGCTGGGTCTCTAGATCAGAGCATTGCAGAGTGGCCTCCCACTGCGCCTCCGAATGGTGCATGTTTGGGGCCTGTGCACCCCCATGTGACGTGGTAGGCGGTGGGCTGGTCGTTGCACCAGGGGCATATGTCTGTGTAGTGTTCTGGGAACATTATGTTGTATTGATGCAGGTTGGGGTAAGTGTTGGTTTGGAGCTGTCTCCATTCCCGCATTTCTTGTGCATTTAGACCCTTGTGCGGAGGGGGATAAATTGCAATTGCTGTGAACGTTCAAGAAAACGTGCCAGTTTGGAAGCTTGGGCGGATTGATGGCAGATAGTTCTTAAAAAGCGGCGCTAGAAGATACGAACGACTAAAAGACGTAGTTAATGTGCTCAAGCACACTTCGTTTTTTCCTCCCCCGTGTATTGTCAGCGTGATATAAGAATGACAAAAAATTGTTTTCTGATAGAGCAAAGGTTCGCTCAGGAAATTAGGACGGCAGATTGGGCTAGTTGGTACCGATCCACACACTTAAAACCAGAGCTTTCGAACCCACGAACAACGCTTGTCTTTTTTTCTTTATATATATATATATATATATATATATATATATATATATATATATATATATATACTTAGCTTTCAGTTTCTGCAGCGCGATAATTTCCTGTAAGCTGCAGTGACGGGGGCAATCTCGGCAGTGGGCCTCCCAGATGCGCTGACATTATTGTCAATTTGTACTGATGCTCCATTCGTGCGTCATTCAGGCAACGGGCATTAATTAGTCTCCTGTTCAACTTATTTTCAAACGACAGCATCTTGCTCGTATTCTGAAGCAAAGCTTGGATACTGCATCGGTTGAGCCAAAACTACAACGAACTAAAGAACGTACTTCGTGGCGAAGAAAGCGTGTTATCATAGAAGCGAAAATTCTCTCCTGGGGCTCGAACAGTAGAGAGCAGCTATTTTTATCGTTATTCCTTCCGCTCCACTTGCCAAGATGGCTACTTGAAGAAATGATTGAGGTCTGTCCGTACGCGCCGGCGAAAGAAGGGTTATCTTTCTGAGTCAACGTAACTTGGTTTTGCTGTGGAGATTCCTAGAAACCAGTCTTGTATATGTTACGCTACATAAGCGGCCGATTACCGTTATAATTACTCCATGTGGAAAGTAGATGATCACATTGGTCAGGTACAGCTCCAAAAAATAGGTGAACAATTACAGAAAGTAACCGATTATTATTGCGTTACTTTCCTTTTTCTATCACCTGATTGATGGTATGGATATGATCGATAGTAGAGTACCGTTTCCGAAACCCTGCTTGATCCTTTGCTTGATTGCAGTCTAAGGTTGTCCTGATTCTATTAGCGATTACCTTAGTAAATACCTTATACGTAACAGACAGTAAGCTGATTGGTCTGTAATTTTTAAGGTCTTTAGAGTCCCCTTTCTTGTGAATGAGGATAATGTTTGCGTTCTTCCATGGTTCCGGTACCATCGATGACACCAGGCACTGCGTATACAGGGTGGCCAGTTTTTCTAGCACGATATCCCCCCCGTCCTTCAGCAAATCTGTAGTTATCTGATCCTATCCAGCTGATTTCCCCCTTTTCATAGTTTCTAGTGCTTTCTTGACCTCGTCCTTCGTCACTGGTGGAACGTCGGATGTTTTTTTTTTCCTGCCGCCAATCTCATTACGGTCCTGACTACTTTGGCTACTGTAGAGATCTGTATAGAACTCCTCGGCTACTTTGACTATCCTTTCCATATTAGTGATGACGTTGCCCGCCTTGTCTTATAAAACAAATTTACTCCGGCCACAATTAACTCTTGACTTTTTGTTACAGGTAGTACACTTTAGATGAGGTGTTTTTTTTTTCGAAGTAGCAAATTTCAAGTCGTTTCCATGTCAAGATACGAGCACTTACATATTAGGCACTCCTACTGTATGCGCTGCGCGAAAGATAGAAAAAATTGGAACTATGAATTCTTTACGCACCAGCCCGCACAATAAAAACTTCCAGTAGTAGCGCGTGTCTCAAAACATTTCTTGACTTGGGCGCCTTTTTTAGACATGTCCATGCCTTCATGCTCTTTGTGTAAACTGCCGCGTCGGGTTTCTTTACATTACAATGCGTTCATAAGAGCGTACGCGCATATTTTTCGGGACATGAACTGCTGTATAGAAGACAGCGAAGAAGCGGAACACACCCGTTTATGTTTACCTATGGTGCATCCCCGCAGATGGTCTGTTTTCCTTCTCTCTAGCCAAGGAAACTTGACACTATCACAAAATGTTGCTGCCAATCTGAGATTTTTAAAATTGCACCTTTGGTTGCACTTCTGTTTGAAAAAAATAAAAATAAAGCAGCGGATTACGAATAAATGATTGAAAGAAAAAGTGACTGAATTATTCAGACTATTGCCGCGTAAAAATAAGTAATCGAGTAATTATTTAGCTGCAAGAAAATGTAACCGATTATATTACTTAGCCGCTGTTGTTTCCAGCTGTTTGGAAAGCACTTTTAGTTGTTGAAAACAGAGGAAAATCTAAAAATGCTGTTGTGAACATATTGATGGTAATGGCTTTACATTCCGACGTACAACAATATGTTGTTTTTATAGTCTGGTCTGTTTTCTTTTTGTGCCGAGCTGGGGGCATTTTTGAGAAGAAATAGCGGCAAATGAAAACATATTGAGGGAAGTCTTGCGTATATACATTCATTTCTGTGTTGCGATCTCAATACATGCACACAAAGGGTGTTCCATGAACAGCTTCGCGCTACAAAATGGGCGCTTCCAGAATCCCTTTGTACGCGGACAGTTGAAGCCTGAAGTCAGTTGATTATTTTAAAAGCTTTATAAGTCTCTGCCGTCTCATATTCAGTCAGGACGCAGCCAGCGAGCTGCGCTTTGTCTGGAGGAAAGGCGATGACAAAAGAACGGCGAAATATTGAACCCATTCCCATCAGCTCCAAGGTAGCACAATAAAAGCGAAACGCAGAGCTGTTGAATCGGCGAATCTTTTTGCTTAACTACCTTTAGTTTCAGACATCAGGCTTTCTCCGCCTGTTTCATCCTGGTATTCCGTGGATGCGAATTCTACAGAACTTTAGTTACTGACCAAGAAACAAAACCATGTGCTGTCTGTAATTTCGAACACCTATTAGGTAGAGTGCCGTACGTAACAGCTGCCAGCTGCGTCACGGAACGAGGAAGCTTCATGCCAAGTGCCACTGTTGCACAAGGTTAATTAAGCAAATTAGGCTGCAGTTTAAGACGTGCATATATCGAGGCGCAGCTGTGCCAGTAAATTGTACAACCTATAATAACGTTGTTTTTTATTTACTTGATATGCTTGCCATTAAGCATGACGAGAAGGGGGAAAGAGTTTGGTAGAAAGTTAAAGAAAATCGTCGAAGTTAGTCTCGCTCAGGTATTGGAAACACTGACGATAAAGGGGTTACCTGTAGTCGCAATCAATGTCCCCCCGAAGGCCTTCTTTCCTTAGGAAGCGTCGCCTCACAGAAACCAGTACAGGTACGTCTACAACAAGGGTCGCATATCACAAAGTTTCAGTCTTGGCATGCAGTCCTTCTGCAGTGAATTATAAGTTAATTATATAATTAATTGCTGAATTTGCAATGAGATTTTTTTCTCATAGTTTGCGTCTGCCTGGCTGTATGACCCATTTATAAAAATTCTTTTTCCTCACTCTTCCTCGCATTTTTTTTTCACACCTGGAAAGTAATTTTGAACAGCCTGGATAGATTCGCCGAATATATTTACTTAACTTCGGTAGCTGTGCCCGTTTTATTTTGCCTTGGATTAGAAGCTTTCATGCCGTAGAGGTTCCGAACAGATCTTTCGTCTTCTGAGAGAGTTTACCACTATACCGTCTAACTATCCCATCACCTACCTCTCTTACGCATTTCAGTATGTGATATGTCTGCAAATATCGATCATTGCTTGAACACTCAGGTCGTCGCACACTGTTAAAGCAAGATATTTGTTCTCCCGCGAAATCCTTAATAGACCTGCTTTTCCTTTTACCGTCGTCTTTGATGGTTTTTTTTTCTTACCAGCAAGATTCGTTCCCTAATCAAACACAATCTATTTCAAGACTTTCGAAATATTGAAGGCGCCCATCGATACAATATTGTTTGTTTCTTCTGCACTCATTGCTGATTTCATGCCATTATACAGGCTTTCTAGGTACTACATGTTTCTCATTGCTTGATGTAAGCACGTATGCTGCTGCCACCTTCAGTTTGCAACTCTCATTAGGCATAAGGACACCCCTGACACCCTGCCATTTCTAATAGAACCGCTCTTTTGCCGGCTTCCTTTACGAACAGGAATCCCAAACGTATAGTCCTAATCTCTCTGATAAACTAGAACTGCATAGTACATGCCTGCCCTTCGGCTCTACGTATGCGTCACTCTTTCCTCCTAACTTAATACGCATTGTGGCCTTTCATTCATTACACCTGTCGGTTCTTTTCTTTGAACAGCATGTCTAGACTATCCTCACAGGATAAAGCTCTAACAGTAAACATGGCGGCGGGCTCAGATTGCATGGTACCCTCTCCAGAGACATACTAGTATAGTGAACTAGATTAGTCTATTCCGCTGTAATACTAGATAATAATTATCCGTTGTTTAAAACCTGTGACCCCTAGCAGGGAGTGTTGCTCCGCAGCCTCCGGGAACTGAGGGCCGGGGGTGTACTAGTGCATTAAGTTAGAAGGTTTTGGTTTTAATTTAGGATTTGGCCATGGCAGCCAAATCCTGTTCGACAGAGGGAGACTGTTGCCGGGAAGAGACCGCATTCCAGAACGGTCTTTGTGATTTCATCGACGCAGACACGCATGTTTCTTTTTTCTTTTTTATCCAGCGAAGAATTGAGTGGAAGTGACATTCTAACCGCGTTCCTCTTCCATGCTATAGCAAGCATGCGAGCATGCATGCATTGTTGCCAGTACCTCTACTCAATCGCTGCATTAGTTGCTGCATCATCTAACGACTTATAGATAGTGGCAAAAAATGTCGAGGTAGAGATCCTCATTAGTTGTAAAACCAAAGTTGACACCGGTGGATGAAATACATGAATCTACTAAGGATGGCCGGAGAAAATTCTGGAACATCACAGACTTCCCGAAAAAAAAAATACTCGAAGAAAGATTATGACTAGAACCATCTGCCGGATTTCTAAGCCTCCAGGTACATTGCAGAAGTTATAGTCTCCTTATTTCAGAGAGAAAATGGGCCAGTGAGAGCATGTGTAGTACGATATACAGGATCAGAAAGAAATTAATGGTGAGAGTTTGAAAGCATGGCATTTTCGATTCTGCTTTTAAAATTGTCGGTCGGTGTTGTTGTGGAGGGCGGCATTGGCGGTATGGCCTTTCCAGTCCACTGTGTCTTAGCAAAGGAGCAATGCAGCAGCGTGGTGGTGCGTGCGCTGTGGATGAAGTTTAAGGCTTTATCATGGATGGTGAAAAGACACTGGACGAGCTTGCAGTACAGCTGCGAGAGACGAGAGATAAATAATAAAAAAAAAAGGTCTCAGTCTTTAAAATTTACGCCATATCCCGAGGTCAGGAAGGTTAGTTTCTTTTTTTTTTTTTAATTTCGTGACGAAACGGCAGTGATAGGAGGAATCTTTGCGAATGAACTTTACTGCGTGATTTTGTAGTTTGTCAAGCGTTTTGGCTAAATAGAAAATGTGAGGCACCCTTCCTGCGTATGCATACTCTATGATAATTGCCGCTATCTAGGCGAGAAATAAGACTGAATAAGAACTTGATGGTAAGTTAGATTGCAAGACAGGACACGGTTAGCTTCACTGTAAACGCTGTTACATCAGAGTATCAATAAAGAGGACTCAGTATGTTAACACATACGTGTTTTACATAACCCTGTGGGATAAACAATGGCGTTGGAAAGACATTGTCCTCAATGAAAATAAAAAAAATAATCACGGAGTTGCTCAATAAAAGATATTGAATATCCGTTACACCAAGATTTTATAAGTAAGAGATCGGATGGTGAGCAGTTGCGAATTCAGTGAAGCAATGTGTGAAGTCACTGCAGTGCACTACGGCAACATGCTATGGCGATTAAAACACAGCGACGTCACTAGCTTGAGCAAAGTAGCGTTGCGTGCATACTTTAAGAGGGCACAAATAATAATCAGCAAAAAATATACTATTTGCTACTATTTTATTAACTCACTCTGGTTACTCATCACGACTAATGTTATGAAGTTATGAAGCCTGATGGAGGAGGAGCTTTTTTCATCTTTCCACAAGGTTTAGTTCTGGCAGCACGTCACTTCTCGACATCGAAACTACCCACTCGTCCAATGTCGACACTATAGAGGGGCAGATGAGTGCTGCATTCCTGCTCGACGGCCATCTTCCTTTCTTTCAGGCGTCCGGAAATTAGAGTATGACTTTACTGTCCTCATATTATGTTTTCAGTTTGCATACATGCACATCATCTTAACTATATATCCTCTAACGTGCGTGCGTATTCACGCATTTATGCTCTGTCAGCGTGTTAACAAAGACGAACAAGATTTTGGAAGTCGAAGCAGCAAAATGGAGATATTTAATCAAACGAAGACTGGAGTTTTACTTCCATGGTGTGAAAACTGCTTCGTTGAAATATCAATTGGCCCCCTGTGTGTACGTGCAACTAAGCAGCTAATAAAATGGGGCTCTCCCCTTGGCAGTACGCTTTTATCTCAGCGTTTTAGGCTGGTGGGGATGGCATGCTCGTATCATTATTTCACTAGTAATGTATGGAAATTCTGCTCTGTTATACACATTACTGATTTCTTTTTCGCTTCTTATATGGCACGTATACATGGATGTATGTATATTAAACTTATTAACATCTTGCAACTGGTTGAAGACACAGTCGCAATAGGGCGATAGCATAAGAGCACTGCCGCAGTGAAAAGGTGGCGGTGTCACTCCTCCGCTACCTGCCCTCCAGCAGGTGGTAGGATCCTGCTAGAGTTCTTACACGCAAGAGCCACCTGTGACCCGTGGCAAAGCGAAGGAAACAAGAATTACCCTCTGCTCTTCTACGGGAGAGGAGGGAGAGACTTCGAGGTTGCTGCCACGAGAAGATGAAATACATGATTCAATTTAATTTAAAAGGTGATTGTGTTTTTGTGCTTGTATACGTGCGTGCGTGTGCGTGCATGGGGGGGGGGGGGGGGGGGGGAGTGCATGTGCTGACGTGTTGCAAGTGCAGTCGGGCGTTGTGTGTGTGGTAACGCATGCTATATGTGGTCGTGTACGGCAGCTCACTATGTTGCTTCTATGTTGTCGGATCCTCGAAGCCAATGATAATTCAATGGCCCGGCAGCTTTTTCTTGCCACGGTATAGGACGCCATAACACGACTGCACCTCGCCGCAGTGGCTCAGTAGTCATGAGGACCGAACACTGAGCCGGGAGTCACATCTTCAAAAGCCGCCGCGGCTGCCGCATTTCGACGGAAGCAATACGCAAGGCATCCGAGTATTGAGCTATGACATTGTGAAAAGAAGAACAACAGCTGCGCCAATATATCTGGCAGAGTAGGGGGGGGGGGGGGGGGGGGAATAAAAAAACATTATTTTCTTCAGAAGCTAAAACTTTCTTTGAATCTCTGGGTTCGTTTTACTTCTTCTCAAAGAAGAAAAAGAGGTTACATCTTGAAGTGGTCGTAAGCCCCTGGCTTTTGAGGATATCCAAAGCCGCGGTGAAGATCCGCAGTTGTACCGTAGAATCCGGGCTGTACACCGCCGCCTCCCCGTCCAAAGAGTTAAGAGGGAGTTCTGTTCTGGGCTTTAGCCAGTGGAAGTAGTCAAAACGATCGGGTGTGCCTAGAATGTAATGCAATTATATCTTTCAAGAAACTTTGCTCAAGATATCGCACAAGTGTTTAACATTTTTCTTAATAGCCTCATTGGGCATCTACACATTTTTGCCAGTGACTCTGTCAAGCACTCGGTGCATCTCGAAATGTATCGATGGGAACTATAGTTCAGAGCCGTTGTTACGGTAGTTTAGATCACATTGATAATCCCAAATCGATCAGCTTCCAAGCCTGCCTTGATTTGCAGTAACAGGAAAAGTCTAGCAGAATTAGGCCAGAACAGTGCGGGGCTGGGCCAGGGTTACGAAGTTGTGTTTGGCTGGGTAGCTCCGAATACGCAGAGAGCTGTGCCTAGGAACATGCGTTGTCGTAGTGGAACTAACTGCCAGGTATCGGCGCGCGATGTTCTTCAGCATTCCGATAGCAATTTTCCTTAATCTTGTGGGCATACCTACGTAGTAGGCAGCGCTGGCTGTCTACTATCTTGGTTCGAATGTTTCGTGAACCATCCTCTTGGCGTCGAAGAAAAAAAAAGCAACGCGGTTTTCACTTTTAACTTGTTAATTCTTGCGTACTTGGAAAGAGGAGATCTCAAACGTGTCATTCGGAAGCTTGCCGCTTCCTCTCAGCATCAGACTCAAATACCCACTTTTTGTCACCGAAAATAAGGACCTACTGAACAATTTGGCAAGTGTAGGTGAAGCCTTTGCTTATATTAGCATAGAATTTGATCCGCTATCGTTTTTTTGGGTACTAACAGCAATCCCTGTCGTGGAACAGAAGTAGTGGGAAATATCTTGAACCCCTTGATCTCGGAGCCGACTGAGCTGAGCTCAAAAAACAAAAACAAAAAAGCAATTGCCCCCCCCCCCCTCCCCCCTCCCTTCTAATCAACCGGTTTGTACACGCTCAGCCTATAATAATGGCGGAAAAAATATTTATTACATTCTGGACACCCTTTGCAATCTTTTGATCCGCCTTAGGCGTCTTGCAGTTTTTGCATTTACGTGAGAAGCAGTGAGGACATAATATTAAGTACTTGTAAGGGTTGGCAATGAAGTAGCATTTCATGTCGGTACAATAAAAAAACAACAATGTTTCCACTGGCCGTGGTGGCATCAAAGATTTACCGTTGACGTATGTATCTGCATCAATGTGCGAAGTTCTTGCGTATACTACAAATTTGACTTCCCTTAGCGTAGTGCTCCCGGTTGAACTGAAAATAGAGCGTGTCTGGTATTCAAAGAAGGAAATGGAAAGGAAGTCATGAATTATCTGCCTGTCTCCGCGTTATCTGTATTCTTTGAGGTATTCGATGGAGCCATTAATATCAGATTGGAAAAGTGTTCCAGCATTCATAATGTTACTAACCTGTCCCAGTAGGAATTAAAAAAAAATAAATATACAAATCAATGTTTACTCGCTGTTAAAGAAAATGATATTGATTGACAATATCCACTTCAGAGCATACACACATGGTCTGTTCTTTGACCCCCGAAAAGCTTTTCTTTGCGTGCAGCATGAAATCACCTTGAGCAAACATAATGAAGATGCAATACGTGTCATTCCTCTGACCTTGCTGAGAAGTAACTTCAGCTCCAGGTCATCTTAGTATGTGAAATGCAGTAATTTTGTTTCTGATAGCTTGTGTGTTACCCAAGGTGCGCGGCGGAGTTCTATTTTATGTCCACTTTTCTTCTTTAGTAATCATAAACGATATTGGCGACATACCTGATTCAACAGATTTACTAAGGTATGCTGACGGTAAACATATTTTTCTTTTACAGCTCAGACTCTGTACGATGTAGAAGCTATTGTAACTGATTATTTAGTTAACTTGCATGCATGTATTTAGGCGAATACATTTGGCCTAAATTTGTCCAAGCTAGCTATACTATTTTCAGACCTATCAATGCCCCAATCCATTACACGCTTGATACAAAGTATTAAAACAAAATATACAACGGTAATGACTGAGAAGTTTCTTGGCGCCTGGTTCAACGATCATTTATCTTGAAATACACATATTTCAAAACTTCCCACGGATCAAAACAGAATTGTTAGCGGTCTCTACAGGATCAGCGACCTTTTACCGGTTTCGTTAAATATATCTATGCATTATGCTCTATATTTTTTCTAAGTTATCCTGCTGTGCACTGGTATGCGACAACACAACTACCAGTAAATAATAGAAGCTATTGATTCTGTATAAAAAAGTCATTTTGAGATATTGAGGATCATCACGGCAGAGCGGAAAAATTACCAACTTCACCTCTATACCAAAAGCATAATCTACTCAGAGCAAACCGTGTTCATATGTATATATCGCTTGTTACTTCTACATCTTCATAGCTGTTGACTGCTATCTTTCCGAACCGTCTGCTTAGTAAGTACCCCCTCAGGCAACACAAAGATGTAGTTCACAAAAAGAGGAGAATTAGCGGAAAACAAAATCCCAGATTTCACATGCTCTCAATAACCCATCCCAAAGTTTCATGTTTCATCCCTCTAAGAGCAAATTTAAAATAGAAAAAAAAAATGATATACTCGCTTATCTAAAATAGTTAGCTTTTTTGTTTTGTATTTAGCGAATGGAAATATTTTTCATTTCATGTCGATTGTGTGACATTTTTTCCAGTATTTTTATGTCATGTTTATAATATAGTGCATTTTACGTTCATGCATGTAATTTCTCTGTAGCTATAACTAATGTACGTAGAAATTATATCGTTTTCTATAAGACTCTATTGGCATTTTTTTCTGTGTTGCGTACAGCTGTCGACTATATTAGGTAATTATGATTTCATCAGACCAATTGCGTTTTGCCACAGTTACCTCTTTCATTTCTTAACGAGGAAGAAAGAACGAAGAAGAAAGAACGAAGAAGAAAGAAAGAAGAAAGCAAGAAAGTCAGCAGCTGCTTCCAGATAACGCTCTCAGCTTATAGACTGATTTATGCGGTAGGGGATATTTTTGCCTACCTTCTCGGTGGTACACATAATTTTGTGGAACGTTACTATGCACGCTCATAACGAACGTCGTATCGTTCTACGCCCGGCTGACGAAACCTCGGGCGTATGTGTGGACAGCTTAATTTCCTATAGGCGCGAGACATGCTTTGTGATCCTAATGGTTTTTATGTGGTGATAAGGCGGTTGATGTGCGTTTAGAACTTACAGGGACGGCTTGTGGATTTCACCAATGAGAAAGCTTTTAACTGCAGTTCTGTAATCTCTAAAGGCAATTTCCGTAGTGACGTTGTTATTGTTGTTGTCCAAATAACTTATGGCACATACCCACAGAGGGGGATCGGCCAAGAATTGGGTAGCAAAGAATTTTTTTTTTGAAAGTATACTTGCATAAAAAAAATTATTTGAGGGGTAGAGGAAAGGACACAAAACGGGAAATAAGTGAAATATAAAATGAAAAGTGGTAACACCCACTAGTGACGCCATTTATAACCAGCGGTAAACCTGCTTCTTCTTTATCATCGGCATGCAGGCAACTAAAGCAGCCTATAAAGCTGGTTTGACATTTTTTGCCTAATATCTCTATAAGTAAAAAATATCTATATTGACATTATGCAACGTATTCGTGTGTTGTCTCCCTCAGGCCTGAGTAGTATATATGTAGATCTTCAGCCTCTGTTCTCTTATCTTTGTAATGCTCGGGATGCATGCTTGTTGTGGTATTGGGACTATCTTTGAATTTTATGACATACCAGTAGCATTACATACTGGTGTATGTGGATCCATATCGGAAAACTCAGATCCTCCAGTTTCCAAGTCCTACTTCTGATTTAGATAACCTTTCTAGCTGGGATAGTCTGTGAGCCTCGACCAGTTCCACCAGGCTGTTATGGATTCACAGTTCTCGAAGGTTCGTATTGTCCTTGTATTACTATGGATGTGAATAGCTGGCTCGGATTACTGTCTAATTAGGCAACTGGTTATACCCCCTTCAGCCTGGTATTGGTGCAGATTTGCGAAGGAAATATGCTATGCGTCTCAGAACGAAGGCTGGGACAGGTCGGATAAGATGCACTTCCTTCAGGCTTTTTTGTTTGTTTGTTCCTGGCTTAATAAATCTGTTTTCCTAGCGCACCCTGGGAGTTTGCTTAGGGCGGCGGTGTTATTTTAGTTGTTTTGTACTTGTAAATGCAGGGCTCTGATGTTCTGCACTCCTTGTACGTATGTATGTACAGTCTCCAACAATATGAAAGGGAACAAACTAATTACCAAAACTGAAAATTCGGCTACTTTCTACTAAATTTTAGTGACGTTCGCATAATTTATCCGCCAGGAGCAAAAGTAGCTATTAAGAAATAAAAACGGCTTGTCGCACATAATTTTGAAGTTACAAATAAATCAGTGTTCTCACTTATTTCTCTATCATATTGCTCGTGACTGAACCATCTGCTAACTTTATGATATCCGGATAAAGTATTCTCGCTTTGGTTGAGACGTTATAACCACGAGTTCGGACTGTCAAGGGGAACATGAATCACCTATTTGATTCCCGTTATATCGCACTCGGTCTGTTCCTGCCTGCAGCGTTTCCTCTATACCCCTATCCCTTCGGCAAAAAGGCAGAGGATTTAGTCGTTATACATTTGGGACTTAAATCCCCATGAACCAACTAAACTTACCATAAAACGAAAGCCGTTGAGCACAAATTACGCATACAACTGCCAACGCCGTGGATCAATAGCAGGGCCCGCTTGCACAAAACAATCTTAAGACTGTCTTAGCTAAGTCCAGACTTAACTGGAGTCTAAAGAATAGGCCACTAGCATGGCCGCTTAAGACTGGAGTCAAGACTGGGCTTCAGTCCTGACTTGAATAAGTCGCTTGTATGATTACGACTCTAGTGCTGTCTTGGTTAAGACACAAGGACGCCAGGTGTCTAAGTAGAGAAATTAGGGAAATACAGGGATGCGCTGGCACTGTCCCTGCTTTAAGATGTACACATTCCGTCAATTTTGCGTTGTGTAAAATCCGTGTCATTGCTTTTTGCGGCTTAAGATTGTGTTACGAAGAAAAATGCCCCAAGTGGTTGCTGAGGCCGTTCTGGGAAGCCACTGTGGTGAACATGAACCCGAAGCGTTCGACGTTCGGAACACGAGCCGTCTTAAATAAGCTTGGTCTTTCTAAAGACACCATTTAAGTCTGGACTTAGCTCGGACTTTATCGTACAAGCCGGCCCAGATGTTTGTGCCGCACGCCACAGGCAGTGCCGGTAGTGGTGGGGTAGTGAATCCAGGTTTGCTCATCGTGTTAGTAACGTGATTCCAGTATGTGGCGATGTCGGTACACGCGTCCCCTGAGAGCGCTTTGACCGAAGCGGTGTAGAATTGACTGCACACGGGACGGTGACGTCATTATTGTATATAACTTCGGCAGCAATGCGATTTGAAGATAGGAAGATATCGCCGCGGGTCCCGTTGGAAGTTATGCTGAGAGCAGTTTCTATGATTAGGAAAAGACGCTACATAAAAGGCATCACAGGGCAGTACGGCTTTGTTGTAAATAGGGAGACGGTTTGTAACATGTCATTGCTAAGGGGTGGCTGTTCTTATCAGCCATTGGCTTTTCACTGGAAACTTGATTTAATATAAAGAGAATCATTCATTTATTACTTGCTCCCTTATAAAATTTTGTGTAGAATTCTCATTTTACTCAACATATTTAGTTGAGGGGTATCGGTATTAGGTGAAGTTTCTTCGGAGCAGGAGTAGATTCCTGTAACGAAGATAAGATTAAGTGGTTTCAAAGCGAGGTGCTTATAAGCAAATCGGCTCTCCCACCAGAGGCACTGCTAGAGCTCACTGTAACCGCTACGTGAAAGGCGGGCGCCCGTTGGTGTTGGTTGGTTGGTTTGTGGGGTTTAACGTCCCAAAGCAACTCAGGCTATGAGAGACGCCGTAGTGGAGGACTCCGGAAATTTCGACCACCTGGGGTTCTTTAACGTGCACTGACATCGCACAGCACACGGGCGCTTTTGCTTTTCGCCTCCATCGAAAAGCGGCCGCCGAGGCCGGGATTCGATCCCGCATCCTTGGGAACAGTAGTCGAGCGCCGTAACCACTGCGCCACCCCGGCGGGGTGCGTGTGTGTGTGTGTGTGTGTGTGTGTGTGTGTGTGTGTGTGTGTGTGTGTGTGTGTGTGTGTGTGTGTGTGTGTGTGTGTGTGTGTGTGTGTGTGTGTGTGTGTGTGTGTGTGTGTGTGTGTGTGTGTGTGTGTGTGTGTGTGTGTGTGTGTGTGTGTGTGTGTGTGTGTGTGTGTGTGTGTGTGTGTGTGTGTGTGTGTGTGTGTTGACAAGCTATGGAGGTTCTTTAGCCGGCATGTTTGCCTTTCGATGGAAAACTTCCTAACAGATCAGGCGTATCTCGCGCTGAAGTACTCATAGCCGCCGCATAATATTATGCATTTTTTCAAGCGATTCTCCACATTGTGAGGCTATTTTCTCTATGTTCCGAGTATTTTTGCCTAATTGTTCTCTTTTTACAGAACTAAGCCTTATATACTCTTTAACATTATCGGCGGAGCTATTTTGCTCAGTCCTGCATGAATTTAATAAAATACAGAAGCCCAAGACAGAGGAGAGAGAAAAAAAGGCTTCTTTGCCTACGCTTTTTGACCGAGACAATTAATGGTTTGGTGTTTGTTGAGAGCAAACATTGCTTAGACTGGATAAAGCCAAAGCGGACGAAGATCAGCACGTGGCTCCGAAAAGTTAAAAGTTAAATTGGTTCACAGGAAGGGAAAGGCGCAGTAACTGTCACTCTTGCTCTGTGGACACCCGAACCGCGCCGTAAGGGAAGGGAGGAATGTGGGAATGAAAGTGGAAAGAGAGAAAGAGGAGCCGTAGTGGAGGGCTGCGGAGTAATTTCGACCACCTGGGGATCTTTAACGTGCGCTGACATCGCACAGCACACGGACGCCACTTCGTTTCGCCTCCATCGAAACGCAGCCGCCGCGGTCGGGTTCGAACCCGGGAACTCCGGCACAGTAGTCGGGCGTCTTACCACTGCACCACCCCGGCGGGGCCTCCGAAAAGCGGGCTTTTCTTGTCTTAGAATGAAGCTGTTTGATAAAGGGAGAGAGAGAGAGAGAAAAGAAGAAGAAGAAGAAGAAGAAGAAGAAGAAGAAGAAGAAGAAGAAGAAGAAGAAGAAGAAGAAGAAGAAGAAGAAGAATTTTTATTGGGACGTGTAAACAGGTTATCAGTAAATATACAGAAGGAGGTATAATAATAATTTAAGGCAAGGTGGAGTGAAGCTGTTTCGACGCCTGCCTTGTTTAAGTACATGATTTTTTTTTTACTAAAGAAAGAGAGAGAAACAGTACAACAAACACACAAATATGAAGGAAAGATGACATATCACGTGCTGTCACCACCACAGCGGGGAGCTGTCTCATTTTTTTTTTACTTTGCTGTTATGTGGAAGGTGTGCTGTTTGTCTGGATTGTATTGAAAAAGCCATGCTTCGTCAACTCGGACGATCAGAAGCGTGGAAAATATGGGCCAATTGGTACACGATGAAGAAGAAGAGAACCGTTCATAAAAGGACAAGGACGAGAGGAGAGTGTGCTTGGAGTTCGTTGTTTTCATTGAAGCGCACTTTGCCAGCACAATCGCGCCTTCTCGTCTACTGCATTTTTGTCCGTGCAAAGCAATTGAATCCACATGCGCATCTATACCGTGTTTTTGGATCCGGCATAAAACCGACGAACTAGCTCTCGGGGGACATCAAACGCATGCTGCATTTGTAAGCTCCGGTCCAGTTTATCATCTTCACAACGTAAGATGACGGGAAGCCTCTGTTGTTGGCTATGTTCAAGAACGCTTAGCAATACGGGGACGTCAAGCTTATTATTGTTTTCTTTACTTATCGCATTACCCTCTAGGTGGGTTGCAGAAACCTAGAAGTCAGCTTCTCTGCAGAGCGAAAACCCCTTCACCATGGCAGCCAAACCTGTTTTAGGGTCAGAAGTTGGGTGCAGCGCATAATACTTCTATGTCCAGCCTGATGTCATGCACGAACGTGTTGAGCAGAATTCCTTCACTATTAAGAGCCTGGAGGAGGTAGGGGCGGGGGAGGCGTTATGAATGGCACTCACAAACGAAGGGGTTCTTAATCCTATAATTGCGACAAGAAGAAGAGGGGTGCGAGGAAATGGACGTGGCCATTATTGCCACAATGGACGTCTCCTGCACTGCACCTAATTTCTGCCCCCAAAACAGGTTTGGCCGCCATGGTGAAGGGGATTTTGCTCTGCAGAGAAGCTGACTTTTAGGTTTCTGCAACCCACCTCTTGGTCCCAAGGCATAGGATAGGGGCGTGGGCCGCATGCTGAGAAGGGGTATGGATGGAAGTGAGGCTAACTAGAATTTCACTATTTCACTATTTATGAACTTCACAAAACTGTTTCAAGAGGTTTATGTTTATTAACAGAGATAAGAAAAAATATCATGAATTAAGCAGATGCACAAAGTTACAGTGCAAAGCACGAAATAATATTGGCAAACATCTGAGAACAAAACTGCGACTCAAAAGAGTTAACGCTCACAAAGGGCTCCAGTGCACCATGAGCCTGCATTATTCCTACGCAAAAAAAAAAAAAAAAACACACACACACACATACGCAAAGAAATCATGCTAGTCGATGCCAACGGCAAAAATTCGTCCTAAACGGAGCTTCCTTCTGATCCCTACCGGCTGCTTGGGTCCCACGCCGCCTCTGTGCTTCGCGGCGCGCTCATCTCGTCATTCGCACATGCTCGGTGCAGAAGCGCCGTCCGCCTGAGCGCGTCAGATATATTCTGGCCAGACCAGCTTCCTTTTTGCTCCTGCTCGAGTGTTGTGCACACACGTTCGTTCTGCTCCTTATGCACGCTGCTGCCGTCCACGAGCTTGAGGCACACATTCATTTCGGTGGAGGGATCTATGTACGAGAAGTGTTCACGAAAGAACTAGAAAGAGACGTCATTCGAACCTAACAACACGAAGTGCATCTAAAGAGCACTTCTCAACGGTGGGGGGGGAGGGGGGGGGCTAGGAAAGAGGGAATCCGTCCGCTTTGCGTCCATTTTGTCAAAAGGTACCTCCAAAAAAGATATGATTTCGTAAACGTACGGTGCTGAAGAAACCGGCACATTCAATTGAGGATAAAATAACACCCACTTTTTAAAAGCTATTTACAGCCCAACAAACAAGAACGCGAATGCAAGAATAGAGTACAGTGTATTGCATTTTTACCTGTCAGAGTGTGTGGTATCGGTGGGTACGAGTGTAGTGTATTGGCCGCCATGAGAACTTTAAGAAGCTTTTTCTTTTTTCTTAGTGTTTGACATTGAGAATGCTCATCTATACATACCGCAGCTCTGACGGGGGTGTGGGAGCGTCGCGAAGCCACTTTTGAAGTGGGCCGGCTGCAATTATCGATTTTCACTACCCTACAAGGAGCGCCTCAAGTAACATACAGTTTAGAGACGCTACGGAGGTCTTCGTTGTGAAACTATTCTAGAAAGAATCACGCTTGTCTTAAAGCTTCTCAATATACTCGCTTCTCTTAAGAAAAACACGTTGCGAGGCTCGTTTGTGAAGCATGGTTTCTGAATAACGCATTTAGATGAGTATTTTCTGCGTATTGTAGTGTCCTGAGCATTTTTTTTTCTGTGCCCTCGTCTTTTATGCAGCGCTGGATAACCTTTGATTGTCTTTGTTGGAAACGTAAGCCCGCGTAAGCCAACCGTATCCAAAAGGCAGATGTATCCGATCAACGAGCGATTTTTAGAGAATCCGATATCGCTTACATACGCGATAAAAAGTACAACAGGTGAACGACAAATCTATGAGAAATGTATTTTCCGTGTAGTGCAAGGTTGACCGACTGTCATGCCGCTTGTGTAGAGAAGAAAGGCTATAAGACTTATGTGAACACTTAAAAGCGACAGCGGACTCCGTCGCGGAAGTGCAGTGGTTAGCGTACTATACTTAGGGTTAGGGAGCTCGAAGAAAAAGACGTGTCTTGTGCTCCTACTAAAATTAGTGGAAAATAGCGCGCGTGACTTCGAGTAAGAACTGTCTCTCTAAATAACATGTCATAGTTGTTCATGCTTAGCAATATATTTTCGCTGTGAAATATTAACGAAACTTGAATTTGGACGAGATGTTGCATAACTTCTGGTGTAGGAATAATAGAGCATAAAAAGACACTCGGCGTTGAAGGGTGGAGGAAGAAATTAAGCAGAACACTGTTTAAATTGTAGAGCGTGCCAGACACGGCTAACATAGACAAATATACTGGGACAGGGACCGTGGAAAGACGGCGCGTGAACTTTGAGAAGCATTTGGTATTAGGAAGAAGGGCAAGGGTGTGTCAGCGATAAGTCGGTAAAGGTTTTGAAGGCGAAAATAAAATTTATTGAATGTGTATTGCGAATTGCAGTTGCATTTGACATCCTTTTGTTACTGCGCATATCTTCGCTTTCGTATATATTTAAATGCTGGCGTGACTGCAAGTAAGAAAGGTGAAATTAGCGTATGTCCTGTCTTTTTGTGTATTTTGCATGTGTTTCTTAGCGCGCTGTTACTCCCCTACAAGAAACTGTGAAATTGTGTTCGGTATTGCAGGCTAGAAACAGTTATTCGTAATGTACATTTTTCTATATTTACTTCGTACACGGATGCATAATCACATGCGGTAAGATCGTATCTTGGTACTGGTTAGCGTAGGAACCTCTATTAACCCTTTTTCGTATGCCTTCATCGCATGGCGGTCTCACGAAGTATATACATTAAAAAAGAACAATTTTTAATAGCTTATCTGCTTCCACAATATGCATATTTCACTATACTCTGCTGTCAAATATAATCGCCAGGCCTTCTCTGTAGATTCGATCTAAAATGTTTGGGAGGAGTATTTTCATAGGTACTGTACATCAAGAAAAAGAAGGCTATAATAGTTTTATGGAGCATAACAAGGCATCGGTGACATTATGGCGTAGAGAAATTGGGTTCTTTAACTGTAATCAGGCAGGGATCGACCTAACGATTGTGTTAGTTTGAATTGCTAAACGCAAAATGTTTAACTCAAACTGCATGGAATGCAACTGCTAAACCCACGTAAGAAGTTACGTATTTGCGTTAACTCTAGTTATATTCCAACAAAAATTAACGAAGATTTTAACCATTGCCACAACGTTCCCCGGTGGCGGAAACAGCAAAAGTCAGTATTAATCGGCCTCTCTTAACTTCCAGGGCCGCCTTCCTGAGTGGTCATCCTGATTACGGTAGTTCACGGCCACACATTAGGTGAGGTCGGCCCCAAGACGCAGGTCCAACCTGATCAAAACAAAGTCGGCATTCCCACGGGATGTTAGCGGAGCATTCCGTCCGAGCGCGGGGAATGGACATGTATGCGTTTTTTTCCCCCTCTGGTGTCGGAATGCAGATAATTCCGTTTCTTGCCTCAAGATGGCCTTCTCGGGCAGCACTCGCGTGCTCGGCTCACCTGCTCGGCACCTCCTCGAAATGCGCTCCTTTCCTGGGGACATTTTCCGTTTTCACCGGAGTGCCGAAAAAGCAGATGAATAAATTGCAAATTTACCTTTGAGAAATTACGCCACTTGTGGTTTTCCCTAATTACGCGCTGCACTGGCGCGTCGAATTTTGATATGACGAAAAAAAAAAAAAAAACCTAGTAATACAATTCGGCTTTAGTTCGACGAACATGGGTCAGGATTAAGGTGCTTGAGAAGGCACATATATCCAAACACTCAACGCTCACTGAAACCGAGGACATCTAGGGGAGCCTTTCAAATCATCCTTATTTGCTGGTATTTATATGCTGGCAGAGCTCCGAGGGTATTTACGTTATATGTAACCTAATCTTGAGTGTTTTCGCCAGCGTCTCTCTCGACCGTAGCGGCATACCAAGAACTGTCCTGCTATACCGCACTCTTTATGCCATATGATGCTTAAAGACTAATCTAGCACTTCTGCCTCCTCTCCGGACCATCACGTTTATCGTGGGAATTCCGCTATATACCAGGCAGGATGTTGATTCTTCTGTAAAAGCTACAAAGGGAGATGCTGAACACTGTTAATGTTAGGACATATCTAGGCAAAATCATGTAAGAAGTATTCAGTCTGTTGACCACCGCATCAATTAGGCTCAATAGGGAGGCAGTTGCAAGCGGAGTGTGGGGATCGGCGGATCGGATCCCCACTGGTTATATGAAATTGTCTTTACTTCTATTTTTCCACTGGCAAAACCCGAAAAATAAAGGAAAGAATGGAGGCAGTCCTTATGAATTATTCAGTTTTAGTGACCTATTGGCTTTCTTGATATTGGTTTCAGTTCATATTTTCAAGAATCCTCACTCAGAGTATTAATTACCCAGCTTTTAATTTGATTGTACAGATATTCGGTAGGACACAGACCCCACTCTTGTCGGATCATGTGGCAATCAATTTATTTTTGTATGGTCAAGTCATCGCTACTGTTTCACATGTTGAATCTCCGCTGTCGTGCCGCTAGGTTGCCCTTTCGCATTTTTATTTATTTATTTTTTTGGCAACGGCGTTGGTGAAGCATTACCTGCGAATAATTTCGATCGACTTTGCATCCGTCAGGATGTTTCGAATCACTTCACGGTTGTTGCTGCGAAGCCAAATCGCTGCGCTACCGTCCCCAAAGTTACTACATTTTGAACATTGGTCGTGGGCTGGTTTGAAACCTTAGCGAGAGTTTTCTTCCCTAACATCTTTATCCGCAATATATGACTCCCAACTAAGCAGTGACAATCGGTTTCAGTCCCACGTCGCTGAAACAGCCGATTCGGACAGGTGATATATCTTCACAATAGACGGACTTTGCGCAGGGAAGCACATGTGTCGGTTTAGAAGAAAACAATTAATTGTGGTCTTGTGGTCTCAGGCGTGCTAAGCCGAAGTGCAAACAAAGCGCATCATGGCAGAACAAGTATTCCGAAGAGGTCATCGACACCGTTCAGAACCTTAGTGCGTGGGCCGTGTAAATGAGGCCTGAAGAGTAAGATTGACGAGGAGTGCATTTGGTAGTGGCTCATTGGTCTTCATTGGCAACATATTTACCATATTTTTATCGCTCGAAATAAAAGTACCCGGCAATCGCAGCCTGCTAGTACTTCCACGCGGGGATGAAAGGGCGACTTCAAATTAATTGGAAGACAGCGCAGCGGGGTATGGAAGGGAAAACGATTGGCGTAGCTCCGGCAGATAGGCAGCAGGACGAGCTAGGAAACAACGCGAGTAAGGACATCCCATTCGATATAAAGCAAGATGGGATGTATATGAACTGGGGAAGTAATAAGGAAACAAGAAAGCAAATGGTCGTCCTGGGTATTAGAGTGGATTACAAAAGAAGACTGACAATGCAACGGGTGTAAAACAGACAGTTCGAAAAGAGGGGGAAGGGCGTGAAGAGGTTGTGGGGTCACGGTTATAAGGTGGCCCTCAGCCCGAATGGGAGAGTATGGAGAGGAGGGATATTTGCTCTGCAGTGAACGTGGTTACTGCAAAATTTTTAGATACGTGCCCTTTTAGATGTCACTTTCTTATACCTATATGACTAGAAATAAATATAACCGCAGAGGTTCGCGGACTTCATCACATTCAAAACAATTTGCGACCCCACGGCAATACCGTAATGATAACGCCCCCACAGACTTTGGGAGGCCGCATATTTATGTCAGCAATAACAATAACTCTGCCAACACTGGGAACGTCAATAGTGCGAGGCTATCGTGAAAAAAACAAAAAACGATTTCGCTCTTTTCGATGCCTTTTCGATGCAAAACAAAAAAGAAAGAAGCCTGTCTTTTTTTTTTTTTAGCTTCTATCTAGCAGGTCGCGGCTCTTAATGGGACCTCAAAGGCTCATTGATCATGACCAACAAAATATATTGCTTTCGCGGACAGCTGCAACATTGCGACAGCCCTATATCTTGTGACTCACCCTCCTCTCCCTTGCTGAGAGCAACGATCCTTCTGCGATTACACCTCGATCCCAGTGCGTAAAAAGCAGAACGTGACAGTTTGTTGGTTCTTACAAGCAGCCTGAGGAGAGATACGGTTGAAATCCATAACTCGCTCGATTTTGGCTCACTGGGATGGGCGCGGTGGCTACCCGAATTGTGCTATGCTTTTCAAAATCAACGGCTAAGTGTTGGTTGCCAGATAAAGTTAATGGCAGCTTTTTTTCTTCCGTCTGTGATTTAAGAATATTTTTTCTATTCGGTAAAGAATAGATCAGGGTTCTTGTTCTCCTGCGTTCTTTCGATTCTTCCTTCTTATCTCAAATTGGATCGTTTGTTGACTTAAAAGAATTGTAAACGCGTGACTTCGCGGGAACTTTGTCAATAGCGTGCTATGGATACATCCTTTCTGGTTCACCATATCTGAGTATGCGCTAGAAAGCAAATCTAAAAATTATCCCTCAGTAATAACCACAGCGAAGTGCGTGTTTTTTTACTTTGCTGGGTTCACGTTTTTCGCGCGGTTAGTATCTCTACTGTGACAGCGTGTGCCTCTGACAGCGCAGCGAGATAGAAAGCAATAAACGACTCACGCCCACTGGATAAAAGAAAAAAATACACCGGGAAAATATTTATGAAACTTGATTGAAATAGAACACACTGAAGCGAAGAGCGTATATCACAGAACCACCCGAAAATCGCGATAAAAGCCATGACGCAATTCTGGGCAGCGCTTGAACCATGTGTCACAGAAAACATTTCTCAAAGAGTGCTACCGTCAGTTTGCTGTTACTCATGCGTGCTGGCTTTTTTTTCCTCTTGTGATGTTGGTAAAACGATGGTCATAGCTTTGACCAAGTGCCTTCGCTTCAACCTCTGGTCTTTCTCTCGGTAATTTTTTTTTCACTTCCGGACTTGATTTTACAACTCTTCGCAAATCGATGTACAGGGTTGCGCGCTGTGAAAGGGAACAAATTTCGAGCCCAAAAATGAAATATTACTGCGTTGGTTTCCTTGAAAAAGACAATTTTTGTTTCATAACTAATTTCTATTGGCGTGTAAGTAATTTTACAGAATCGACGAAACACTATGTATTTTTTTTTCGCAAGCTGATCATTCACTCACAAACTCCGCGCACCCTGTACTCCCTCTAAGTGTGTGAATGTCTACAGCACACTGCCTTCCCTTTACTGCTTCTTATCATGCACCAACTGGCTCAGCTACTTCCCTTGTATAAAATTAACGCCAGTCGGCGCAGTGCTAATCCTAATTAAAAGCTACAGCGTCCCAAGGAGTGTTGTCAAACAAGTGCGCCTATAGATTGCTCCGTTTGGGACACGCGCATTCCAAGCGTATATTCGTGGCGAGTGGTGTAGGCGGGATCCAGGGCCTCCAAGAAAATAAATATTATCGCCAACCATCGGGCTCACCCCTAAAAGAGTTATATGCAGAAAAAGTAAGGTGTAGATGATAGTGCTTACTGCTCTCGCTGCAGAAGAATGAAGTGTTCACGACAGAAATTAACGAGAGATTCAAGATTCTGATCTCTCAGTTAGTTTAAACTGCATGACATATTTCTGAACTTTACTTGCTCGATCCGCTGCTGCCGTGCGGGCATAGAAACAAAACAAAAATAATAAAATTTGAGCAAAACTATTTGAGCCAAATGCCATAGCGCTAGATGTGAGCGCAAGGCTCAGGGGTTTGATTACCACTGATGTTTGTTTGTACGCTATTATCTCACTCGCTGCTTCGGTGCCCTCTTTGTGGGACCATCAGTCTGCCCCAACATATATTATAGCCTTTTATTTCACGAACCATTTTAACCATACCATTGCACACGTGCACAAGGAGGCGAATATGTAAGCAAAAAGAAAAAATATGATAAAGCGAATGAATGGAGCGTCGTCCAGTTGTGTTCCTTCGTTGCTTAGTCTAGTTTTTTTCGTCTCTGAAGAGAAATGATTCGCAGTAGTTTGTGTTCGTATATTTCCGCGGCATTCAATACAATGCTCCTACTTTCTAAACTAATTCAGTTGCTGAGGATGATAGCCCCAAAGCACTTCCATTATAAATAACGCTGCGTTTGAAAGTGCGTCGATAACGCAAGCGCAGATTATAAGCGTGTCACTCAGCGATTGAAGTGCGTTGGTGCAGATGAAGCGTATTAGATACTGCACACCATGCGGTGTTTGATAAGGCGCCGATGCAAGTCACCTTTCGATGTTACCCGTCGCTTGGTGATATCAACCCCACCCCCACCAAAGATTTTCCCCTGAGGAAGTGATGTGTTGCTCAATCCCAACGTTGCCAGAGCAAAAATGTTTTGTCGAAACCGCTTATGCTCGGCGCGCATCGACGCGTTTCTTATGGGTCCTTGGCGGCTTTTCCGCTTTGTTCTGGCCACCGTGTGCGGCCAAAACGACACTCTGTTTCCGGCAGCGGCACTGCATGGAAGTATCCGTCCTATGTACGCGAGAAGATGGCATCTCCGGTGTCGCGCGTCCTACCGTCCCGGTGAGTCCGCTACTGTAAGGCTTCGGCTCCGCTCGGGCGTATCGAATACCGCCCGCTCGTGCTCCACAGCGCGTGCGAGGTGGCGTCTTCGCGGCCTTCTACTCTGATCACAAGCGATCATTTCTGCACTGATCGCGCTGCAGGCTTTCGTCATGTTCATTCTAGCCGCTTCGCCACTCGGACTAAGTTGCATCAAGCTGTTCTCATGTCTGATCATATCTGCCACAGAAAAAGATTTCTGCACTAGATGGTTCTTGGGTGATGTACTGAAAGCAGCGCGAAACACTCAACAACGAAGAAAAAAAGCCCCCAACTTAGCGCAGTACTTAAAGCCGACTGTAATTCTACCGATTTCGTAATGAATACAACCAGTCATAGGTTTTGATGCTACCGTGGTCGTTTCGTGCTGCTTTCACTGCGCTAATCAAACATGTTCCGCTTTCATGCTCGGTCATGCTATTTTTTCGCTGCATATTTCCGCCCCTTCGATGTGCGACAGTGTATACGGTTGTTTTAGCACAGTCGACTAGGGGGCCGATATAGTGAGAGATTGACGGATAATCCAGCTCGACCGAGGGTTATTGGTCGCAGAATAACGGCATGTTTTGCTGCTTTGATATGCCATGCGACCGCCGTGAACCTGTACACCGGTGCCGCTGTGATTCACTGAGGGGCTGTATCCCGTACTCAGATCCACTGGACCAATATATGGGCCGGGTTCAGACAGTGCCAATTTGCTACGTCGACGTATACACTACAAGCGGCTTGTGCAGTGTGTCATTTACTCGCGTGTGTGCTGTCACCGTGTCGCCCTTCTGTTTGCGAATTCATGCAGTCCTCTTCCAGAGCAGAAATCTGCTCCGCGGGCTTAACGTCCCAAAAGCGACTCCCTCTATGTGAGACGCCGTAGTGGATAGTTCTGGATACATCAGCCATCTGGGGTTTTTGAACGTGCATTTACATCGCACAACACACGCGCGCCTTGCTTTTCGCCTGCGTCGAAAAGCAGCCGCCGCGGCCGGGATTCGATTCCTCATCCTTGGGCACAGTAGGCAAGTGCTCTAACCAATGCACCACCGCCGTGGGGCACTCCACGTCTTTTTTAGGCTATGTGGATGTTTTCTCGACAGCTGATGGTACATTAATTTGGAAAGAAATCAAATTTAGCAGATTTTTTTTCCCCCTACTGGTTGAATGAAACTCAACAATCACGCTAAATTATTCCACGATCGTTTTTCAGGATTGAATGGAAGATCACCCATGCCTCTTTGATCGGCGTAGAAAAAACACGTTTCGAACATTCTAAGAATGGGAAGCCGACACTCTAGTTGGACCTTCTGTGGATGTGCTACTCAATAAGTGTTGAATTTTCTGCTGACCTGTTGCAGAAGGGCTGCGTCGCATTGAGACGCTTGCTGACCTCGTCGGGTCCCTGCCACAGTATCCAAAACCGCTCCCTCACGACGACGGTTACGACTAGCGGTAGTTCGGGCTGCTCCAGCCACTACGCTTTGGCCCGTGTCGTACTTTCTCAGTGTTCTTCGCCCGCGACTAGGTCCCGGTGCGTTGCCACCTAAAGCGATGTGGAACGTTCCTAAACCACGCGGCCACATATAGACCGTTTTCAAGTGGATGTTGCCATACTGGCACTTGGCTGCTGCACCAGCTAGCGACAGGGAAAAGGGGCCTCACGCTGCTGCCCTTCTTGCCCGTGAAAATGGTTGACCTTGGCCCAAGGCTGGCGAAGGTTCCTGAAGGTTCGACTGGTACCGCCGTTGGTATTTCCCTCCAGCGGTGATATCTTCCCCTCGCCACCAGTTACATTTCCCTCCTCCGCCCCAGCGCCGCTGTTTCCCCTTTTCCGCAACGTCCTCCACCGACATTTCCCTAAACTCTCCGGCTGGGCTCCGCGCGTTATTTTTAGGCACCCTTCTCCAGCGCTGCTGTCACCCTTTCCGACACCCTCTGATTTTTGGTACCTCAATATGCGACTTGAAACAGAGATATAAGGCTTTCGCACTGTAATTCATGGACGCCATAGCTTGCTGGCGCAAACGGTCGATAGATGGGGATGGCTGCAGTTCATTTTCTTTTTACTGCCTCAAGATTTTTTTTTTTTGTTTTAGTCATAATAATTATCTGCTGAAACTTGGATGGATCCATTGCGCTGGATCACAGTGAATGTGCATTTCTCGCTGTCGCTCGTCTGCTTCGGTGATTCTGACGATGCAAAGGCAGCACCATATTAGGTTGTGGTTTGTGGAGTTTACCGTCCCAAAGCGACTCAGCCTATGAGAGACGCCGTAGTGGAGGGCTCCAGAAATTTTCACCACCTGGGGTTCTTTAATGTGCACTGACATCGCACAGTACCCGAACGGCTTGCTTTTCGCCTCCATCGAAAAGCGACCGTCGCTGCCGGGATTCGATCCCCTTGGGGAACAGTAGTAGAGTGCCTTAACCACTGCGCCACCCCGACAAGGTAGAGCCACCTTAGACTCCATGAAGAAGTAGCGTTTGGCGCAACACTTGCGCGTGATCGAATTCATGCTAATCGGCCGCGCGACGGCTTCGAATGAAACGAAAGAAGGCTGGTTGCTGCATCTACGCGCCCTGGCACCGCCCATGCGCAAAACAGTCTCGAAGAAGGCTCATCGAGTAGCGCGGTCGAGAGCGGTTACTTACAGGCATGAAGAAATCAAAGCATAACCCGAGGCCTTCACAATGCGGCCTGAATAGCGAAAATTGTGGCAGAAATGACGTGCCTTCGTAAGGGCTGTTGGGGAGTGGTCATGCTTCCTCACACGTCGTCTGCATCACCCATATCGAATTTGTTGTTGACAAAGCTGGTCGGATAGAGTTGGGAATTAGTATTTTTAATTTCATTTTTCGTTTCTATGCTTGTGCAAAGTTTTGGAGGTGTGCAATGAGCGTAGGACTTCACTATTGTGCGAATAATGAGTTCATCGTAAGCGGCTTTAGAATTCCGTGAACAGCTGACAGCGGCCTGGCGAAACGCCAGATCGTCTGCTCGCTTTGATCTTCGCCGCACTGGAAGCGCATGCGCGAACGGGCTTAAAAGCTGCAGGCGCGTGACCAAGTGTGAGAGGAGGAGGCCTCGTGGCTGGCTTCAAAAGGCGTGACGAAATGTACTCCACTTCATTCTTTCCATTCCTCCATGCATACACAGCAGGGCGGCAAGCTTTGGCGAGCGCGTGGGGCTCTATAATGAATAAATTACTTTTGAAAAGTTGGTTTGGTTATAAACATCACTAAACACTCTTCTAAATCAACTAGACCTAACTAAATTAGTTTATAGGTTACTGTTCACAATTTTAGGGATTATTATATTACAAATTCTTGAGCGCCAAAAATTCTGCTGCTCCTTGCCACAGAAAGAGAATGGCTTAATTATGAGGGACAAACCACAGTTACACTTGAAAGTTATTTGGAAATCGGTAATCATTTTCTGCGAAATTACCGATTCGATGCAAGCGGTTGCACAGGCGTATTCCTGGGTGAGAAGAGTAAAGGGTTAAATATAAATATCACTAGGAAAGAGCGCCATATTACTCGAGAAATGTGATTACTGCTGTCTCACAACTCGCTGCTCTGACCTGGATGGGTAGTGTCGTCATCACAGGCCACACTCTTTCCTTCATTTCGCGCAGGGACGCGGCGTGTGGTGGGGCAGCCCCAGGCGGCACAATCAATCGCCCCAATATTGGCCCTATGTTGGTAATTTATTGGTCCTATGTTAGACCGGGTACTGCCAACAGAATACCAATTTTAGGACAAAGAATTGCGCTATCCGGAGCACGCGTAGAACTAGGGACGAAGCGAGAAAAGCGGTTGGAACCGAATAGGTCACGTTTTGAATAAACGCTGACGCAATTAAAAAAAAAAGAGCGAAAATAAGTGTTGGGGAATATGACACACGCTCTAATTGCAAGTTTCCGTTCTTGTTCATCAGACGTACGCTAAATAAGCATGAGTAATCGTAAGCTGATGGATTCCGTTTTTATATGAATGCTCATTTTGTTTTGAGCTTGCCTCTGCTTTACGATATACTACGGTATTGCAATCTGGCGTTAAGGAAGGCATTGAAAAGTCTTCAAGGAAAACTTATATTCGGCTGACTTGAGCTTGCATACATATATTATGTTGAGGCAGAAAAGGAAAGAAAAATAAAGAGCCTCGTCCCGTGCCACTTCGTATAACGGGCTTAATCCAATTAGAATAAAATGAATAGGGATTATTCCAATAAATAATTTTGCATTGAAGAAATGGAGAAAAAAAAATAAATAAAAATTAAGAAAAAAAAAGCAGAAGAAAAAAATCTACTATCCAGCCCAACCACCGCCACGGGAACGGGCCAGCAAATAGCGGATTTATTTGATTGCTTGATTTGTTCGATTACTATTTACATGATTGTTGAAGTTAACAGCTTAACATCTTGCTGAGGGGGTAGAAACGGGCGTGTTTGGCGGTCGTCGAAGAACGAATCACGGCTGTTGACAGTTTAGAGCCGGCTATGAATATCGAGATAAAGAACAAAAAGCATATCCGCTAGTGCCAGAGTATGTAGAGACATTGCAAAGTGTGCGCCATTATGTACCAACTGGTCCAAACCGAAATTCTATGCTAGCGAAGCTAGGTTTTCGCATTGGCCTGGCACGGCCAGCGCATTCCTGCATCCTTGTGCTAGAGCAACTACTTGTTATAAGAATGTATAGAGGCTTAATGCAACTGATGTGGAAAAGGGGCAGCATCAGTGTTTAACCTCAGGCGGAGCAGCCTTTGCTGCTGACGGGTTCAGAATGAGTGAGCAGATCGCGTGATCCAGTCCATCGAACACCGTGTGATAGAGAGGTGCTCGGTGAGCCCACTGACGCCGTCTCCTAACATCCGACCTTACTGAAGGTGGGGTTAATAGAGTTGCGGTAAAGTGCTTAGCGAAGTCAGGCGCCCGACTGGTATATGCTATCTGACGCTGTACGAGCGAGTGGAGATATTTTTCAGCGACATATTGCGAAGCTTGCTAAAGTATCGCAAGAGAATAGGTGTTTTCCTACAGGAGTGGCCATGGCCACAGATTAACGGTATCTCCGGGGGGCACAAAGCAGAAATTTCATGGGCACTCAGGCTGTTTGGCCTGAGCAGTGACTAACATTTCATTATGTAGTCGGCTAAGAGAATGACCGATAAAAAAAAAAAAAGAAAACATTGCCTTTAATGAAAAATGTGTATTATCGCTCGTTTAACCGCCGTTCGAAGTAGTATTTCAGTAAAAGGAAAAAATAAAGTCCTTGTAAATTTTTTACCCCGAAAAGAATTTTTGAACTGCTTTTCATCGTGAATGTGTAGTGCCAAGGGAAATGTTTTTAGCTACTACTAATTTTGTACGTGTATCTGAAATGTGGAACAGAACTACATAATACAGAAAAGCTCCGGAGTAAAACAAACTACAGAATTACGTAAAAGTACTGCACAATTTATTTATTATTTTGTTTTACAAGAGTACTCCCGATCCCATCCAACTACATTGCAGGATGGATGCAAACATCCAAATAATACAGCTAATGTACAGCTAATACAGCGCTGCAATCACAGAGTTACGACAAAACTACAGAGTATTTTTTTTCGAATTATCTGTACTGCTCTGACTTTTTGTTTACACTGGAATTTGTACGAACAACGTCGAGCGCAGTACCTTCTCGTGAGCCTAATAAAGAGGTAGTTACACATTCTTAACAAATCTAAATACCACGGTACAGAGCAACAGAAGTCTAGGGCTCTTCGTAAACAACTTGAAGCCGGCCTTAATGACTATTGATTACAACACACTAACAGCGCCTCACAAAAGGCGTGGAAACGAGGGAAACAATTAAGCAGCTCTTCTCACGCTCCTTTACTGTTTCATAAAAACAATTTAGTGAATGTATGCTTTAATAAACGCTTTTTAAGAGAGCCAACACAATATGTGCAACGTTATCATCTCTAACAGACTAGCGAAAGGTTAGGTGAAATTGCGAGGTGTAAGCGAATTGTCGCATGCAAATCCCGGCTCAGAACAGCAGCGCCGTTCTCTCTCTTTTTTTTCTATCATGAAGCGAAGGCGCGCTGAAGTGCGCCTTTTGCTTCTCAAGACGGCCCGCCTAGACACGTAATCACTGCAAGAACACCAAGAAAAGGCCAGAGTGAAAGAAAAGGCACGTGAGCGCGACTCATATATCAGCGCGCCTAGATCCTTTTCCAATATTTCTAGGCACGATATAGGCTAAAATGGGTCGCTATCTGGGGGCTCGTATAATACCCATAACTGCAATTTTCATGCTTTTTTTTTCAGAAGTTGTCCGAGTGGCATGCCTGTTCCTGTGCCTGTATTTGCCGATGCGCTATTCTTCTTAACATGGGGAATGCTAACCCTAATGTGCGCCACTCATAAAAAAAAAATGCTAGCCATGTTTCACGTTAAAAGGACGCTCTGGTGACGTGTAGTTTAATTGCCTAAAGCGGCGTCGCTGATCAGGGTATTATGTTATTTTCCTTACAACGGTGTGTCGAGCCGCACAGACGAGAGGAACAAAAAGTAGGTCGCACGTGCTTTGGATGTTTTTGGGCTTCCTTATTTTTAGGTGCTCATAAATACTAGAACGACTATAGGGCTACCTTGATCTCTTTAAGCACGAGTGCATGTCACACGGCAGCGCTTGGCTGCACAGTTCGCGGGGAGTTATCGTAAAAGGCGCCGCACGATCAGCGTGAAGAGTGAGTGAGCGCCAATGAAGGCGCAACGCTTGGCTGGGTCTGTGAGTGGAAACCCCTTTCGCTGGTCTCCGCTGTGTGTTCTTATACTTGAAGAGGGTTGTCGAGAGTGAATTGACGCTGATGACACTTGATACGTCAAAGCAAATTTCTAGGGCGCCTATAATATGCCCTTTGAGAATTTTTGAAGAGTTTTTCAACTTTAATACTTTAATTTACCAGTCTAGCACCGCTATGTTGTCGCAAAAATCCGATGTAATATTTTCTCGACTACCTGATCCGCACCCATTCATAGGCCCCTTGCATCGAACGGAATTTGTTTCGTAATGAACATCTCTTTATTTATTCCTTTTACATCAAAGGTTATGCGGTTTGGAAATGACGCCAAATGGGAAGGGGGCATAAAAATGGCCCTTGTGATGTTGATGGGTAGGAGGAGTTGGATAATGAGCTTGACAGAGAGGACGAGCGAAGCGAGAAAGGAAACTCGCGGTGGAAGAGTGAGATTTCAGATTCTTTTTTCACGGTTTTATCTAGTATGTATGTATGTATGTATGTATGTATGTATGTATGTATGTATGTATGTATGTATGTATGTATGTATGTATGTATGTATGTATGTATGTATGTATGTATGTATGTATGTATGTATGTATGTATGTATGTATGTATGTATGTATGTATTGTATGTATTGTATGTATTGTATGTATGTATGTATGTATGTATGTATGTATGTATGTATGTATGTATGTATGTATGTATGTATGTATGTATGTATGTATGTATGTATGTATGTATGTATGTATGTACGTGCTTCAATAAAGGAATCAAAACAATGTTTCCGTTGATGAAGCGTACACACCGCTATATACCCTCCACACACCCATATATATATATATATATATATATATATATATATATATATATATATATATATATATATATATATATATGTGTGTGTGTGTGTGTGTGAGCCCGCTGACAAGGGTGGTGCCATCGTAGTCATGAACAGAAATGACTACATCGCGGAAGCCGAAAGGCGACTGGCAGATGTTTTCATTTACCGCCTGCTAGAAAGCGATCCGACTGCGGAGTTTAAAACTGTTTTGGAAGAAACCTTATCCAGTCTTAGCGTGAGTGAAAAAATTGACAAAAGTACTGCAAAGTCAACAATTCCCCTCAGCCCTGTACCAGGCCGATTTTATTTATTGCCCAAAATTCATACACCTAACAACCCTAGACGACCGATCATTTCCGGTTTAGGAACCGTAACTGAAAACCTGTCACGCTATGTTGACACTCTAATCAATAAGATTCCAGCCACATTCCAGTCCTCCATAAAGGACACAACTGATTTCCTAGCTGATATAGCTGATATCACCATCCCTCAAGGCGTCTTGCTAGTAGCTCTGGATGTAGCGTCACTTTATACCAATATTCCCCACTCCGATGGTATCCGGTCAGTTGTAAAGGCTTTTGAAGATCGAAACTTATGCACTAACATTGACGGTTCTACATTGGCTATCCTTGTTAAATAAATACTTGAACTTAACAACTTTGAATTTGATGGCAAGCATTATGTTCAGATGAACGGAACATCGATGGGTACACGTATTGGTCCCAACTACGCCAACATATTCATGGGCTTATTAGAAGACCGGTTTCTCGATCACTACCCGCTAAAGCCTTTTTACTACAAGAGATTCATAGACGACATTTTTTTTTTTTTATTTGGCAACATGGTGAAGCAGAACTTGTATCATTCATCCCTAGTTTTAATAATGTGCATGAGGCCATAAACTTTTCTCATTCTTATTCTCCAACAACTATTGCTTTTCTAGACGTGACAGTGTCAATAAAGAATGACAAACTAATCACTGATCTATACCGGAAACTCAGTGACAGACCTCAGTACCTGCACTTCGACAGCAGCCATCTTAAATACTGGAAGGCTAGCATCCCATATGGACAAGCCGTCCGCTTTAAACGGATATGTTCAGACGATCGCGACTTTGAATTTCACTGTGCCAACCTTCGTAACACCCTAATGGAACGCAAATATCCAGAGTGCCTAATAAATGATGCAGTGGAACGAGCAAGCCTTCTTGATCGCAAAACTCTCCTCAAATCGGAAAAAGAACCATTCGGCCAATCACGAATCAATCTCGGGCTAACGCATTCAGCTTCGGTCCCCAACGTTGCAGGCATATTAAAGAAACATCATAGTATTCTCATGCAAAGTGATCGTCTAAAAGAAATTTATCAGCAAGCCCCCCGTGTTGTCTATCGCCGTAACAAGAACCTCAGTGATATTTTAACTTCGTCTAAAGCTAGCCCCACTGCACCAATCGGCTGCCATCCTTGCAATAAGTCACGGTGCAAAGTTTGTGCACAAATGACTAAAACTGTGAAAGCTTTCAGCACTGCATCGACCTTTAATGTAAAGATTCGGGACAACTTCTCATGCAGTATGGACGTGATTTATATGCTTGAATGTTCTATCTGCAAAATTCAGTACATTGGCCAGACCGAAACACCCTTCAAATACCGATTTAATAATAATAAAGCTTATTGTAATACACTGCCTAACCTTCCGATCTCTAAGCATGTAAACATTACCAAGCACCCGTTTGAAAAAATGCAAGTATCTTTAATGGAATCAGGTTTCAGAACCCACCATGAACGCGAAGTTCGCGAATCATTTTTAATACACAAGTTTAACACGGTTCCTTGTGGTTTGAATCAAAACATTGGCAAGCTAACTTGTCTGTCGTCGTAGCATTTTAACTAAATGGTAGCACCTTTTGCGGCTTCTTAAAAGATATTATGTTTAATCGACATTGGCTCCATTTTGCACTGTTGGCCTCTTCGCTTGCGTTCTTACGGCCACAGCCCAAAGCCCCTCACAGGATGTCATGCTTTACGTTTTCCTGTTTGCCAGTTTCTCACAATCATATTGCTTCCCGCCGTAACATGGACTGATCATTACAACTTATCCAATAACATTGCGCACGATTCCTTGTGTAATAAACACTGGTACGAACAATTAACTTCTTAACTGCTTCTCTTTATCTCCATAGCATTGAGCACACAATCGAGTTTTGTCACCATGCCGCGATTTGAGTGACTGTTTACTTTTTTTTGTACCGCGCTAAATCACAGTTATATTTCACTGTTAAATTCTACTGATATGTTATCTGCTAGTGTCGCCTACCAATGAGAATGATATTTCAGTAGCTGACCCCCCCCCCCCTCCCCCTCCTGAATATTGCAGGATTAAGTGTGACATGTACTCCACGCATTCTCACCTCATGATATTTTGTTTTGTGCACTGATAGTGACAACAATCTTTCAAGTGATATATCTTCCTTTGTGCAACATATTAAGATGCATGAACTAAGCGCAACACGTGTCATTTTGTCTATATACCTTGCACCGCCATTACATCACGCGTGTGGAATCTTGTTTTGATATTTTGATGTTTATTTGTTGGTAGTGGCTGGTCACATGTTCTGCGATTATGCATGTATATAAGAAATAGGCAGCGACAGCTTCTTTCTACATTCCTTGACAAAGGCCGGACCCCGACCGAAACGTCGGATTAAAGTTTTTTTTTTTTTTTTTCCACCGTGTGTCACCTCCTTTACCTACCCCCCCCTACCTATATATATATATATATATATATATATATATATATATATATATATATATATATATATATATATATAAAGGGTCTTGAATATTTGGGGGCTGGGATTTGAAAAATTCCTATGCAAAATCTACTACCCCATTCGAGCTAAAATAACGTTCACAAAGTAGCAATATATCGTCTACGTTATCTGATAAGTGATTAAACATCGGTACTTGCCTAGATTTTTCGAAATAGAGAAAAAACTGCTCTCGGCGGCGTGCACAATTATCGCACAAGAGAGTCGAAACGCTGCTTTGACATGGTACGTCATCTGCCGAGCAGTGAGGCAAGCTCCATCCCGGCCGTTAGCACGCTTGCCTCGCTGCCCGACAGATGACGCACAATGTCAAAATAACATTTCGACTCTCTTCTGCGAAAATTGTGCACGCCACCGAGAGCAGTTTTTTCTCGATTTCGGAAAATCTAGGCAAGCACCGATGTTGAATCACTTATCAGATAACGTAGACTATATTTTGCTACTTTGTGAACGTTATTTCAGCTCTAATGGGGTAGTAGATTTTGCATAGGAATTTTTCAAATCCCAGCCCCCAAATATTCAAGACCCTGTATATATCTTCAGGCAGTGAGCGTGGGGGGGGGGGGGGGGGGGGGGGGGGGAGGGGTACCAGCGCCGATATGTCGATATACTGCGCAATATCAAGAGTGCACTGACGATCTCTTTACTATAAGAATGATAAAATCCATGCCAAGGAGGAGGAGGAGGCATAACTTTATTTGATTTCCGGCAGAGTTTAGCAGGACCGGGCCTTCGTCTCCCACGTGGGAAAGAGCAAGAAGGATTTCTTAACCCGAAAACATTGTGACATGAGTGGCTTAATTATAACCAGTTGGTTAATAATGGCACGAATAATTAGTATCTGAAGAGTTTAATTACCTCAATATTAGTTACTTGGAAATTAATGGGCCATTTCGTCATTTAGGTTAATTATTTCCCTATATAGTCAATCGGTCAGCTTTAGTAAAACGTTATTCTATATTTGATTGCGTAATTAATTACTTTAATTACTTGAATAAAACAGCGCTTAGAATCGGCGAAGTAATAAAGAAACGAACATGAAACACCCTAATCTGTAACAGTGCGAGAAATGCTTTCGCATTACTGCGGTTAAGCAGACTGAAGTGCAACCCTGGAACTTTTGCTTCAGGAGGCGAGGGTGGGAAGACTATGCTGAGTTTTATTGTTAAAGCAATACTACGCCAGGTCTAACCGCTCATCGCTACGTGCCGTGTCCTTGTCCGTCGTCCCCGAGCCGCCGCTGCGCTTAACAGAAGACGAAGAAAAAGAAGAAAAATTAGAAAAAGGAGAAGAAAAAGAAAACAAAAGGAGAAGGAGGAGAAGAAGAATGCTCGGTCACCCGCAGCTAATGCTTTCGCTCCATATTCGGTTCAGCAGCGTTGAACTCTTGTCATCTTTCTAGCTCTGTAATGCTGTGGTTGTAAGAGCAAGTAGACTGGATACATACGGTGACGTGATTCTGAATATGCGGAAAAGTTGGGACAGTATTATTATTACGATTGTCATAAACTGTTATAAACGGCATTACCACAATCTAGTGTAGCGTAGATTAGGGTCTTGTAGGCGGCAGATTAATAGGACGGGGTACCAGTGGCATATTGTGGCTCACGCGGTCGGCTGATTCATTTATACTATTAACATGTTGTGCCCAAATTCAGGCTGTTACGACCAAGCATCCGCATTTGCGCGCTCTATTGTTCGCCTGTGGGCATGGATAAGTTTTGTGAATATGTGGTGATGGTCCAATGGCTCTAAGTGAGCCTGTTTCCAGGAATCCTGTTTTGTAAGCATGTTTTGCTTTGTGGACAACCTGCAAATGCCAAATTGACCTTGTCAAGAGAACGTCTGGAAAAACACAAAGAAACGTCCCCCTGCGGGAAATAGCAGGAAGTGCTTTCTTTCTTTTGTTCACCCTTCCAGTCGAGAAGTGCTATCCTCCAGTGATGAATGCCTCCTATCCAAAGGAGACGACAGAGTGACATGTCCGCTGACGGGCAGGACAAGAAAGGAGCATGACTCATACGGCCATTAAGTGATTTCCCGGGAATGCAGGAAAGATTTGCAATTGTCGAAAAGGGACAATGTTGGGAGCCCTATGCGGCGCCACGTGCACTCGGGTTTCTGAGAAGTAAAACCCCTTGTCAGAACCAGCCTGTGGTTTCTTTGCTGAAGAATAGAAATGTACCTCCTCTCCTCGCCGTTCCCAAGCTTTTCCCGCCAACAAGTGATCACGCCCAACGAATGAATGCCGGACCAGTCAGTGCTTCAGACCATCAGTGCAGTGATGTGTTCGATTGGATGCCGATACCTGAGGGGCGTGCCCTGGATTTGGTTGGTCAGCATCTTCAGAGAGGGGCTGGACATAGGGGGTTTTTAAGGACGCTGCAGAGCACGAAATGTCGCTCTGGGCCCTGGGAAAACGGCTCATCCAGTCGCTTCTCGCTATGAACTCTTAACGCTTGCCATTTTGCTGATGTACCCTTCTTTTTCGTGTAAATAATCTTGTAAATAAGTTTCTCAAAGTGCCATTAAACCTGCTTGTACATATTTCACCAACTTCGAAGATTCAATCCTACTTCAACCCCGAGTCTCTGCACGCTACCAAGTGAAGGCCGGGTCGACGTAGCCCCAGCGTCACGACAACTGGTGGCAGCGGTGGGATTCGAACCCACGCCCCCGAAGAGACTGGTGATTGGAGGTGGATCTGAAGCTACAAGCCACAACATCTAGTGATCGGAGGTGGCATCTCAAGCAACAAGCAGGAGCAACAATCGGCCAACAAGAAAGCAGCTCGGAACATCGATCGCATGTGTGGGTGAGTGCTTGGCTTTTCTTCTGATGTGGACCAGGTTCTAGAACAGGGTTAGATTTTAGAACTGGTAAAAAGTGTTGAAACGCCTTTAGGTTTGGTAGTTTGCACTGTTGTTTTGGAAGTAGCCGACACTCGGAGCGATCATGGACCTACAAAAGCTGCAGAAACCGGAACTGTTGCAATTGTGTGAGGAATTGGGAATTGATACAAGTGGTTTGGCACGAAAACCCTTGATTATAAAGGCAATCACTGATCTGGGAACCGATGATGAGGAGCTCAGTGAAGCATGGAACCTCATCGGTCAAAAAAAGGAGCAGCTCAGACAGCAGAAAGAGCGGGAAAAAGAGGAAAAGAGGCGTGAGCGTGAACTTGAGAGGGAACAAGAGGAAAGGGAGCGCGAACGTGAGTGGGAAAAAGAGGAAAAGAAGCGTGAAAGAGAAGCAAAAAAGCTGGACCAAGAAATTGAGCTCCGGAAATTAGAACTAGAGTTGAGCAAGAGGTCGGGCAATTGTCCCCAGCTAGCGGTACCTCTTCTCAACAAGGAGGCAGATTTCAAGATGTCAAAGTACATGCAGCCATATGTGATATCAGGGGATATCGGTCTGTATCTGGTTAACTTTGAGCGAACATGCGAAAAACTGTCCTTCCAGCGAGACACGTGGTCTCAGAGATTATTGACGGTTCTGCCCTGCGAGGCAGCGGAGGTTGTCGCGCGGCTTAGCAAGGAGGACGCGGACAACTACGAGAAGGTCAAGGCTTGCCTTCTGAAAAAGTATAGGCTTAGCGCCGAGGCGTTCAGACAACGTTTTCGGAAAGCTAGTAAGACCAGGGACGAGAGTTACCCTGAATTCCTGTACAATTTAAGAGTCAATTTGGGCGAGTGGCTAAAGAGCACTGATTCCTACAGTGATAGGGACGCTGTAGTCGAGCGAATTCTTTTGGAGCAGTTTTATAGCTGCCTCCCAGAAAAAGAAAGAAATTGGTTACAGGACCGAGGCGAAATTAAGTCGGCAACTGAAGCTGCCGAACTCATTGAGGAGTACGCTTCGCGCCGACAATTCAGCAACCCAGCAGTAGATAGGCTCCGCAAGCCCAAGTTGAGTGTGAATAACCGTCAGAAAAGGCACTTTGCTAGATTTGCAAACGAAGAAAGGAAGGCTTCTTCAGGCAAACGCCCTAGAAAGGACGGCAGTGAGAAAAGTGAGGAAGTGACCAACGCGCAGAACACAAAGAACAAGCTTGGGGCTAGGAAGCCGCTCACATGCTTTAGGTGTAATGAGCAGGGTCACATTGCCGTCAACTGCCGGAAAGAAAGAATAGCTTTCTCGTATGTCAGTGACTGCGATGAAAATATGCAGCTTTTGGAACCCTACCTGCATGACCTAGTAGTCAACGGGAAACCTTGCAAGGTACTGCGCGATTCGGCCGCAACGATGGATGTTGTCCATCCGGCGTATGTGTCGCCTTCCGACTATACAGGACAGTGTGCCTGGATCCGCCAGGTAGTGGAGGAACAGAGTGTGTGCTTGCCAATCGCGAACGTGGTCATCGAGGGCCCTTTCGGCAAGTTAACAACCGAGGCTGCCGTTTCAGGAAAGCTTCCTAAGTGCTATCCGTATTGGTTCTCTAACAAATCGGACATGCTACTGCGAAAGAGGGGCATCCTTTTCGGAGACAGAGTTGTGCCAGCATTAACACGTTCAAAGGCGCGAGAACTAGCTACACTGCTCATTCCAGAAAAATCCACAGCGGAGGAAACGGCAGTTAAAACAGTGGTAGATGCGGAAGATAGCGGGTCAGAAAACTTTGAGAGCGAGGCATCTCAAATAAGTCAACTTGAAAGTGAATTTGATGAGACGCGGAATGAGGACGTTCTTGAGAATAACGTCTTGCCGCCAGTGTCTAGGAATCTCACGAGACTTTTAAGTGGAACCCGAGAGGACTTAACTATGGAGCAAGCCAATGATCCCAAGAATAAGCTCGAAGTACAGTGGGAAGGACCTGCTGAAGTCGTTGCAAAGCTTTCTAACACTAACTACGCAGTGAAAATTCCCGGTAGGCGTAAAGAAGTGCGCATTTATCATTGCAATCTTATGAAGCCTTATGTGCAGAGGGAAGCCGTGGTAAATCTAACGTTAAACCTTCCCGAGGAGATGGGGGACAACTTGATTTGCCTCAGCGGAAAGGGAAGCAACGCTCAGGAGCTTCTCAAAAAGACGGAGCAGAGAGGAGAACTAAAGAAATCCCAGCTGTCCGATCTGGGCGAGATAATAACAGAGTTTGAGGCCTGCTTCGTGGACAGGCCAGGCAGTACTGATTTGACTGAGCACGATATTGAGCTGACTTCAGACGTGCCAGTGCGATCAAGGTGCTACCGATTTTCTCCAAGGCAAAGAGAAATTCTGGATAGGGAAGTAACTCGCATGCTGGAATTGGGAGTAATAAAACCTTCGGAAAGCGATTATGCTTCGCCTATGATCTTAGTAGAAGCTCCAGGTAAAGACCCTAGGCCTGTGGTAGACTACCGAAAGCTAAATTCTCTCACCAGGGATCAAGTGTATCCCATTCCGAATATTGAGGAGAGAGTAGAACAGGTCAGTAGAGCGGCATATGTGACTACGCTGGACCTTACTCGAGGATATTGGCAAGTACCGCTCACTGAACGCGCCAGCAGATACGCGGCTTTCGTCACTCCGACGGGCAGCTACCAGCCAACAATGATGAGTTTCGGGCTCAAAAATGCTCCATTTTGTTTTTCCCGACTCATGGATAGGGTTTTAAAGGGGTGTGAAACATTCGCGGTGCCTTGTTTAGACGACATTGCGGTTTTTTCCGACTCATGGGCGAACCATATGGTACATCTAAGAGCTGTACTGAGCCTTTTGCGTCAAGCTGGGCTAACCGTAAAGGCCGAGAAATGTTGCCTGGCAAGGGCGACCGTGGACTACTTGGGTCACAATGTAGGTCAAGGTTTCAGGAAACCCAGCGAGATTAAGATTTCTGCGGTAGCAGACTACCCGCGGCCGAGCACGAAGACGGAAATTCGAGCATTCCTAGGTCTGACGGGATACTACAATCACTACATCCCTAACTATTCATCTTTGGCTAGCCCTCTGACCGACGCTCTCCGCAAGACAGAACCGACAAATGTAGTCTGGGACGAACAAAAGGAAGCCTCCTTCGTAAACCTGAAGGCTGTGCTGATTAACCGTCCGGTATTGCGAGCTCCAGACTATGGCCGAGAATTCACGGTCCAGTGTGATGCCAGTGATCGAGGGTTAGGTGCTGTTCTCTGCCAGAGAGATGACGACGGTAATGAGCACCCCGTGCTCTACTTGAGCAGAAAACTGAGTTCTAGAGAGAGGGCTTATTGCGCGTCAGAGAAAGAATGCGCTTGCATTGTATGGGCCATTCAAAAATTGCAGTGCTATCTTGGAGGGGCCAAATTCACCGTAGAGACGGACCATTGTCCCCTGGCTTGGCTGCAAACTGCGACATCAAAGAACAGTCGCCTTCTTAGGTGGAGCTTGATTTTACAGCAGTACAATTTTGAAATAAGATACAAAAAGGGGAAGTTAAATGGGAATGCGGACGCGCTTAGCCGCTCTTTCTAAGCGGTCCGAGATGTTCCTCACCATGTATCCAAATTGATAATCAGGTTTTTTTTTTTTTTTTTTTTTTTTTTTTTCGTGCGCTTGTATATGTGTGACTATGTAAAGCAGCACGTTTGGTTTTCTAGGAATACGTGGGTCCTGAACGTCTTGAGAGTGGGCTTTTCTCGAACAACAATGGCAGTTTTCTTTTAACCTGGTCTCTTCAGACGGGAGCCGAGTGCTTGCTTCGACATGTGGTTGAGTTTCAGACAGCTCGAGCAATTTGGCCTACAACAATCAAGACAACGCGACAAGCAACAGCGAGCTTCAAGCGTTCACGTGCAGGCCATTAAGTCGTCTCTTCATGCAGCAGCTGCGGCTGCTGCCCTCCGAGTCTCTTCTGGCGGGGGAGGAGGCTGTTACGACCAAGCATCCGCATTTGCGCGCTCTATTGTTCGCCTGTGGGCATGGATAAGTTTTGTGAATATGTGGTGATGGTCCAATGGCTCTAAGTGAGCCTGTTTCCAGGAATCCTGTTTTGTAAGCATGTTTTGCTTTGTGGACAACCTGCAAATGCCAAATTGACCTTGTCAAGAGAACGTCTGGAAAAACACAAAGAAACGTCCCCCTGCGGGAAATAGCAGGAAGTGCTTTCTTTCTTTTGTTCACCCTTCCAGTCGAGAAGTGCTATCCTCCAGTGATGAATGCCTCCTATCCAAAGGAGACGACAGAGTGACATGTCCGCTGACGGGCAGGACAAGAAAGGAGCATGACTCATACGGCCATTAAGTGATTTCCCGGGAATGCAGGAAAGATTTGCAATTGTCGAAAAGGGACAATGTTGGGAGCCCTATGCGGCGCCACGTGCACTCGGGTTTCTGAGAAGTAAAACCCCTTGTCAGAACCAGCCTGTGGTTTCTTTGCTGAAGAATAGAAATGTACCTCCTCTCCTCGCCGTTCCCAAGCTTTTCCCGCCAACAAGTGATCACGCCCAACGAATGAATGCCGGACCAGTCAGTGCTTCAGACCATCAGTGCAGTGATGTGTTCGATTGGATGCCGATACCTGAGGGGCGTGCCCTGGATTTGGTTGGTCAGCATCTTCAGAGAGGGGCTGGACATAGGGGGTTTTTAAGGACGCTGCAGAGCACGAAATGTCGCTCTGGGCCCTGGGAAAACGGCTCATCCAGTCGCTTCTCGCTATGAACTCTTAACGCTTGCCATTTTGCTGATGTACCCTTCTTTTTCGTGTAAATAATCTTGTAAATAAGTTTCTCAAAGTGCCATTAAACCTGCTTGTACATATTTCACCAACTTCGAAGATTCAATCCTACTTCAACCCCGAGTCTCTGCACGCTACCAAGTGAAGGCCGGGTCGACGTAGCCCCAGCGTCACGACAAGGCATTAAAATATGATGGCCGAAGGACTTGCAGCAGTCCTCAAGAGTGACGGGATGACCACTGGAAGGAACCATATAGTCACCGCGACGGTGGTATCAGGAAGTTGCAAAACAAAGTGCCCCTTAGAATGGCTGTGAATTAAGTCCCTTGGCCTGCCATAGGCATCAAGGGCGTTTTCCTTTCTGAAGAACATTGGACTCATAGCCAAATTCTAAAACCTCTTTGTTTCTCATCACTGCACGCTTTTTATGCAGTAGACTTTGCCAGCGTTTGTAAGGCATCGCACGTTGCTTATTTAGTGTCTAGGATGCCACATTCCTACAGCTCACTCGAAATTGATTGCCCTAGTTTTTTTTCTCGTCATTGCTTCCTGTTGCTAGTTTTTCATTATATTATTTTTTCTGGTGGATCTTTACACTTTCCTGCACCCCTTTTCATTCTCTCCGCAGTTACCTTCGTCACGTTGACCAGCAGTGAGCGGATTTTAAACGCTGGTTGAATTCTCCGTTTACCATCGAACAGTTTCCCTCTTTCCCTGCAACCGCCTAGTCTTACTTACACTGAGGAGTGTCTAATAAAATACCATAGCTACAAGCTAGGGATGTGACATTTATATTCTCGGAGCAGTGGTGGCAATATGAAGGTTAATATATACTAACCGGATATCTGAGTGTACCCACTCTATATCCGCGAGGAAAGCAAAACAGAGGGCTTTGCGCTTGTGTAGTGCGCGCGTGCCGTGAATTACTGAGTTCCACATGTTGCTAGCAGGGAGAAAGCAAACGAGCTAGTATCCCCCGTTCTTTCTTGCAGTTCGTTCCCCTTTCGTCGGCCGATGAGTGCAAACTCCACCCTGGAGTAGTTTTGCTTCTCCCGCGCTTTCTCTTCATTTCCCGTAAACTCCTCGTGCAAATGTATTTTTTTTTTGGCGTGAAAGTCTCGCCGAAACCGTAAGTCTTTCCTCTAGGCCGCAAAAGCAAGAACCACCCAGAAATAAACAAGCCAACGGCGCAGAGGTCGTTACTCTAACTCCTCGCCCGGAAGGCATGTTGGCTACAACGAGCCATCTCGATTCCCGCGGTCGATCTTACCAGATGCCAAAAGAACCTTCATATGTGACGCATCTGCCGCCTAAAGTTGGAATAGATTTTAGCTTGCTTCGCAGTAAATTTACATGCCTCGAAGGCCCCCGCCAACTCGTCCAGTATCGTTTCGGAAATGTGTTGCCGGGTGAACTGCATCTGTTTTCCATATGGTCGTCGAAAGGGTGCATAAAAGAGGCGGGCGAAGCAGAGAGCAGAACAACACTGTTTCACTTACCAACAAGTTGGACACACAGTTTAAGCAGTCTTTGTTTCTAGCTTCACAAGGGCTTCTCGGGCAACAGATGTTTCGGTGATAGTTCGCTTTCATTGGCGAGGTGACTTTCTTTTGCCCGCCGCGCACTTGGTGACTTTCTTTTGCCCACCGCGCAAGTGCGCGGCCAAAGAAGTCTTTCGTTCCTTTCAGGCGCTGCCTTTAGTAGATATTGTAAAACCTTTGTTTTAGTCGAACTGGACCGCTCTTTTTTGAATTGATCGATTAACACGGCACAGTATTCGCAACTGGTCGCAATATCTGACTGGCCTATGGCGCCTCCGCTCTGCTTAGCACTTTCCAGAATCGCTCTTTCTCACGATGACCCCAGTCATACGGCCGAGTATTAGTGATTCCAAATTAGGCAGATGTAAAAGCTCTGGATTGATCGGCAGAAGTATCCCCAAATTTAGAACAGTTTTTTTTTTAATTAGAGTGAGTTCAATTATTCTTATAATAGAGTTCCGAATTGAACAAACTTCAAGATCGACTATCCGAGAGAGGCAGCCAGGCAAATTTCTAGCATTTTGAGAAGTTTTTCTTTTTTTGTGTGTGTTATTGTTCCACAATTGCAATTACCCTCAGATTTGCATCTTATGTAAGATGCGTCGCATATTCTTTGAAGTTGAAAAGGCAGATTAAATTCTTACCGGTCCTTTACTTTCCGCTCTTCTCTTTTTCCGTCTCTTGGGTTTCGCATGTAGAGCCAAATTTACACATCAGTGGTATATATATATATATATATATATAATATATATATATATATATATATATATATATATATATATATATATATATATATATATATATATATATATATATATATATAGCGACGTGCAAGAGTGGGCTAAGTGTCTCAAGCATAGAATGAGAATTGCTCGGATCGCCGCTATGACTCAGCGGCTATCGCGCTCAGCTGCTGATTGCGGTGATACGGTTTCGATCTGGGCTGGTGCACCCGGTTTTAGATGAATGTGAAACGCAGTGCAGCTGTGCCCTGTACTATGTCAGTGCACGTGTAAGAACTGAAGAGGTCGCCGAAATTAATACGGGCCCTCCGATACGGCATAGCTTGTAGCCGATGTCGCTTTGGGGTTCTAAACACTATATGCCCTATAGTGCTCCACTAAATACACCAATCGAGGCGAAAATCATAATATTGATACGTGCCTCAGGAGGGGAAGAAGCAGATGTGTAACGCAATTCATTTTGTGCTCATTAAACCAGCGGCGATAGATCCCCAAGAGCCTGTTGTGTATTTGTATAAAACATCGGTTACAACAGCTGAAATAATTGAAGTACACCACAATGGGGTAACACCATTATAACATCACGTGTAAGATTAGCGGTCTGAGCCACCCTACATCCAGATTATTCTAATGCAGGAACGCACGCGTGCTGGCCCATGTCATGCTGTTATAATCAAAATGCAGTTTCCGAAGAAACTTTTTTGTTTAAATAACGAGGGTGCTCTGTGCTGTCGCCCAGGACGAGTAACGGCATGTGAGTATACAGCTCATGTAGGCTGTATCGACGTGTCATGCAAAAAGTTAATCAGTGCTAGATGCACTCATGGTAGTGGCTTCAAGTGGGTTGTCAACATTTATGGCCAAGACTAGTTTGCGCATGAACACTGGAGACAATGTGATTTCTTAGTGGGGACGGTAAAGTCGCCGCATAGGATGAATGCAACGTCTGGTGCCAGCGCAAATGCATGCCCCGAGGTACCGGATTCTCCACCCCCTCGCGAACATGTGGCGCCAGCTGGTGCCACCACCGCAGTTTTTGGTTGAAGGGCTGCGTACCGCGCGGCGGCGGCAAGTTTGGGCGCTAAAGCGCCCGAGCTAGCAACTCTTCCAGACTAACAGTCTTGTGCTTTCGCAATGTGGTTGTTGTAGGTAGTAAGCCTGTTCTCAGTTAGTACTGCTTCATTTGACGATATTTGGACTAATACTACAACAGCGCACGAGAATGTTTTTCATCTCCTTGGTGCACGGAATCGTGACGGACAATGGGAGTTGAAGGTGTCATTACATGCACTCCTGCATTAAAAAGATAACCCTATGGAGACAACTAAGCTCTGCCTTTAGGGATGGGAATGGGGAGATTTAGAATAGGGTGACCCTAGCGGCTAGGTCGAATGGGTAATTGCGGGGCGACAATGTGCTCGCGCGGAATGCTGGGATTAATAGGCGAGGGGTCTTTCAATCTAGTCATTCACATTCACACCCGCGCCACGCTATTCCCCTATCCCCTATGTCCCTAACCGTTTGCCTAATCCGGGTTCCTCCCTCGCGTATCTTTGGAGTTTGCTATTAACTACCAATTCCATAATTTCTGCCTCTAAGGAAGGGCGCAGTGTCTGTCTCAGTTATTAAGCGCATACAATTCTCGGTGCATTTGTCGTCGGTTTCAATCCTTATCTCCAACTATAGAGCCTCCATATTTACTAGCAAATAAATGATAAATTGTATGACATCACACAGTAGGCTGCGCAACAAGCAGTTGAGTGACAATTTTGATGCAGATTCATGCGCGTACTTTATCCGACGCGTTTTTCTTTTCAATTCTTGATTCCGGCAACGTCTCTTTGATCGAACGAGCTGCTCGCGATATCGAGGAGCAAGTGAAATCAATAAAACAGTCATTTAATGCACTGGGCAACGTGGCAACCACCATCGCTTCGACTCAAAAAGGAATGAAATCCGTCCATTTTATGTACGCTCATATGGTACGATCGACCATTATATAATCTAGTCTTGTCGCAGTCATGAGACTACACGGATTGCATCCGTTTTCTCTGTGGACATCATTTTGTCTCCTTTGGGATAGCATAGATGGCGGTAGGTGTCTGCATTCGTATAATACGCAGCTCTTTGGCAAAAGTGAGAGTCAGGATATGTCCGACAAGCGCTCTCGATCTTACCTGTCGCTGGATCTTTTTCGTTCGCTTGCCTCCTTTTAGTTCCGATTTCGACCGCCAGCTGGCCCAGTCTGCTTCATCGTGTGTATTAATTTTCTTCCCGCGGAGATTTTATAAAATTATATCGCTGGCCCGTTCCTTTACTTTCCCTCGTTATGAAGAAGTTTCTTGTCATTAGTGTAATTAGATTAATGTCCGGGGTACCCCAAAGATTTAAAAAACTTATTAGCCGGCTTTGAGTCTCGTTTCTCTTTCCTGTATTTCAGCTATCGCATAATTTAGTACCCTTCGGGCCACACATTTACCAGTTCTTATTGCGGAGCCTGCCCGTGGTCGGCGGGGAATCAGTGCGGAGGAGCAGACGAAGCAGAAATAAACCCGCGGACCGTCCGGGCAATCCACTTACTAATTCTGCCATGAGATGTGCGCTGTTTGAAGAAAGCTCTGCGACTCTTACAGACAAGATGAATTTGCTTTCAGCTTGAACGATTGGCAAGACTGGCAACGCAGAAAAGAAAATAGGGGGGCGGGCAGACGGGATATATCGTTGTATAGTGTTTTATTATTTATTTTCTGTATTAGGACAAGGTGTTGGATGGTCACGTAGAATTATAACTCCCAGTACTACATCTCTGTCAGAAACCGTGCAGTGAGTGATGCACAGCTACTATTTTGGCGTGAAAAGCAAGAAAAAAAAAGGCAAAATAAAGCTGAATTTGTGTTGCGGTAGGTAGCGCGACCATGTTTTCTTCATATCCGTAACAACACCCCAGGCAGCAAAACAACAATTTGCCGCCCCCCCCCCCCCCCTGGACAAACGTATTAGTTTTCTATAGAAAATTGTTTATGATCGCAATTTTTTATAGCGTATATATTAGTCATGACAATTTATATTTCAATATATGTCCACAGATCACCGCATAAAAAGTCCTTTTGTTTTGCTATATACTATCAGAATCACACAAAAAATTTAATTTTCCAATCCAGTTCTTTACTGCTTGGTTCAGCTGAGGACACTTTAAAAGCGGGAAAGCGTAAAATGCGGAACATTAGATCACTAACACCAATATGTTTAAAACAGTAACTTAGAATGTCGGGGAACTGCCTGACAATTATTGCGAAAAACTCACCTCTTTGGATTTCTATGCCAGACACAGAGCAAGTTTTAGAGAATCTCTAAAAATATCAATTTGCTATGCGTAAGAAAGTTACACTATTCCCATCGATATGCCCAAGCAACATAGTAGAATATTCGATCGAATTTCATAATTAAAACCTATAGTTTTAGAAAGGTAGACTTGCGGGCGATCATCTAGGTAAATATTTGTGTTATCCATGCCAGCTAGAGCACTATAGTTTGATGCCAGTACAGTTGGTGGTGTTTTATTTTTTTTTTCTTGGTCATATCCGTCGTTAAGTCTTCTAATCCGCTCTGTGTATCTTGGTTGCCTGTTTCTTTTTTTACGTTTGTGCTATCTCTGCTTCTGGCGATTCGTACCCGTACAGTTTTCATCAACTTTAACCATTTCCCCCAGGACTTCTCTGCCGCTTGGCTTCTCTCCTTTCCCGAGCTCTCTATAATTGAATTAAGCCTGAAGTGAGTTGCGGTTGCTGCTGATATTTTTCTTGCCATGTCCGAGTAGACAAAAAAAAAAAAAAGGATATAGACCCTGCGGTCAGGCCCTGCTTTCTACCCGGGCGAGTTTCAGCCTTCTGCTTTCTTATGATTGGAGAGACGGCCGGCCTAATGAAACACAACGCCATTTTTGATTGGCTGCGTTGGCAACAGAGAATGCATGAGCGCAGGCCAATTTAGGCGAAGCGTATATACAGTTCGTTCGACCGTCGCAGTGACCCATATTAAGAAAAACGGTGTCAGAAAATACACGCACGTGACTTCGTATGAAAATTGTAAACGAACCGTATTCTGTGCAGCGTTCAGGGCGGTGTCATATTATTTCGCTTCGCATTTGGCATCCATCTGCAAATCAAGCTTCAGGTTAGCTTTGATAAGGATTCCCGCCATTTCTATATATAAACGATAATTATTAGTTTGCACAATAATTATTTGTTTCCACAATTTTTATTGGACCTATAAGGTGCATTTTTGGATTTGGGTCGTCATGTGCTTAATTTCGACGTTGCATTTCCAAAACAGGCAATTTTTGTTTTAAGTGCCCTGAAGACCCAACGTTCTTTCGCTTTGAAATTCCGCTCGCTGGCGGATGTATTTATGTTTACAGAGAAACCCGCGCCTGCCAACAGTGGCTATATCGAAAAATGACAGCCGAACTTACGAAAGGATCAATTTTCTGACGCTGTCTACTGATATTCCACCACGGAGGCTTCCAGTATTTGGCCGATAGAATGGTAAACTGCCTAATGGTGCTTTTCTTCTTTAAATTATGTAAGATGTGTGATAGGGCTTAGTGTTCTTCGTTCAGACAACCTCCAATGGGACATAGCGCACTCGTGAAAAAAGTTTCGTTAAATTTTTTTCTCGCGAGCTGCATGAAGAAAGTGGAATATACGAGTGAAACGCTTCTTACCTGAATCAGACTAGATGGGATGTATTACGTATGAGGGAAAAGTCCATGTAATACACGAAACGCGACCAAGACGCATAATATTCGTATTTTCCATTAGTTCCAGGCCATTCGTAGGGATGTGAAGATTGGACTTGAGTTATCTCACGTCTGCTAGATAAATAAGCCGATAATTCGCTCACACCGTGCTTCTAGTCCAAAAATACCAAGCATAACAATTAATAACTGTTATTTCTCACTGTCAGATTGCTGAAAAGTTCTGCGTCAAGTTGCAGTCAGGTTTACGCAACAAAAATAGGATCACATGCCTTCAGCAATAATCGGGCATACATGCCTTTTTAGGAAACCGAAGTGTGTAATTGCGTCTAATTTTGAAAGTACGAACACGTCGCTGAAACCATCCCTACAGATGTGAAACATTTATTTCTTGCTCGCAAGGCTGTTCGGAGCAAGAAAAGCATGAAGTCGAGACCATCAATCTGCAGATCGATTTCTGCGCTGCTATTCATAAATTTCACATTTATTCCTTGATGATGACGTTTATCATAGACTCTCGGCAAACGTACATTGATTTTTACGGGCATGTTCAATTTTGGCAGCAAAGTGTGGCTACATTCTTTTCGCGTTTGATATTACTGCTGCGCAGACCGTTGTAAAAAGAAGCGCTGTTGGAAGACGATGCAACTTAAGACAACAGCTACAAAGCACTCGCTACATAAGCGGTCACGAATTGATTACTATTAATGCATCGTGTACGTGCAAAATATGCAAGTTGAATAATTGTATGAATGAAGACTTTAAGCTCGTATCTTTGTTATATGTAAATTAAGTATACGATATAATATAATTAGGAATTTTAGGTAAATTTAAGTATAAGCAATATTTGCATTACCTTTATACATATAAACAGCCTCATTTCAAGGCCTTTATTGTTTTTAGGTTTGTAGCATTACAGGCTTATTTCTTTGTGCTATTCTTTTAAAAAAATACCTCAATCATTTGCAAAAGTTGTGTTTTATTCCTTGTTACCAGGCTGATCAAAGGGGTTCACTCTGATGCCACTTCTTCCGAAGGCTTCTCATGTCAGAGAGAGTCGCCTTTGCCTTCGGGCCGCACATTTACCAGTTCTTAATGCGGAGCCTGTCCGTGGTCGACGGGGGATCAGTGCGGAGGAACAGATGAAGTAAAAGTACACCCGCGGGCCGTTCGGACAATCCACTTATTAATTCTGCCGTGAGATGTGCGCTGCTTGAATGTAAATCTTTTATCATAAATATCGGCGACAGCCGAGTTTGTTGTATTTGAAATGTTTCAATATTTCAATGACTCAGAAGGTTTCACTTCTCAACTTATTCAAATTTGATCATATCGGCTTATCCATATGCGTCTTGGTTGTAGCAGCCTCGTCGAAACTTGCGCATTTCACAAATGTAGCTCCTCTCTTTTTCCATAGGAGGGGAGGGGAATCCAGAATGTGACTGCCAATGGAAGATCAACGGTTCTAATCAATAATTGAAAAGATGTGTGTAGTCATGCATGGTATATGTAGTAAATTCTAGTAATGCATGACATGTTAGCTATATTATGCATTACAACTTTGGTCCTGCATGGTAGTTCACAAAGTCGTTCTTATGCTATCGCAATATAGCAAGTAATGATATTCAGGCACCCTTCAAGTTATACTTTTGGTTGATGTTACCGGGTATGCCAGACGAATTTTCTCGATTAGCCCTTCACTTTTTCGCAGTCAGCAATAGCCTCTTCTCGTTATCTGCGTGTCTATTATCTCGTCTCCTGGCGCCTGTCTCCTTCGTCACTCGCCGCCTCCTTCCCCCACCCAACCATTTTCTTTTTCTGCTTGCATTGTTCGTGTAACAGACCCTTACCTCAGTCCGTGTACGCGCGTCTAGTTTTAAACAGAAATTCGGCAAACAGCTGACGCGTAACTCTCCTATCGCTCCCCGATCGAAGCCACGCCAGCGTAACGTTGTAGTCTGAAGTTGCCTGTACCGTGTCGTTTAGCTTAATAATCTTGTCGTTTAGACTCGCGTCGTTCAATGTAGTAATCGGCTCATTCACTCGCAGTCATGAGCAAAATGTGAATTTTTTTCTGATGTGCGTACATATGACGACAGTTCTGAAGCCGCTTGCACAGGCTTTGTCAAAATCCCGAAGGCGTTCGCTTCAGGACCATTATGCGTTAATCGTGATGCGTCACCAGCGTTATGCGTCACGAAAGTCCGCTATTACTGACAACGCTGTGCAGTCATTTCTGCAGGCGTCACTTTACTCTCAGTCATCGAACACCACTGGGAGTCGAAACGGCACCGGGGAAGTCAAAGCGAATGAATTGGGGTTAGCCATGCGTTCATTCATTGAGTTACCTGCGGCAAGCTAAGCTGGGTCGCCCACCGGAACGGCTGATCTAATTTCACGCCAGCCGCCAGTTTCCGAATCGGCGCTTTCGCGTCGGCTGGGCGTTTACCACTCGAGGCTTCTCGCGGTTCGCCCTCGCATCGCGCAACGCCGGGCTAAAGCGAGTCGAAACGGGCTGCCCATCTCTTCCTCCCCTATTTCCGCTCAGGAGCTCATTTGCGCTTGCCGACAAAATCCGGCTACTGGCGGGAATTGGCAGCAGTTATAGATTTGCGGCTCGGGTGCTGTTGCATATGTAGCTAAAGGTGTGGAGGCATTTCTGCAAGAACTGCAATGATTTCATGCAGTTTTAACTGTTGGAGGTGACCCTAAATCCATGACAACTTAATGGAACGACATGACAGGACAGGAATAAGCATTTATTAGATCCCGTAGGAGGCGACTCGAGAGGAGTGGGTGGGGCCCTCAGGCCAAGGAACCAGTGGGCCTGGATAGAGACTGTACTCTTCCGGGCTAGTTGATATTATTCCTGTTGCGGGTGCCAGCTTGAACTTTGAGACGAGGGAGATCATGGAGGCACTTTGACACGAGGGAGATACAGGGTGAGGGAGACACAGGAGACGAGGCAGACGCAGCGATGTGTCCTGTGTTTCCTGTCTCTCCCTCGTCTGAAAGTTCAAGCTGGCACCCACAACAGGGCCTAGATGACTCGGTATCGGTATTGACGAGAACACATAAGTCTATGGGGCGGCGCTCGTCAGCTGTACTTCCCATGTTTCCAAGGTTGTTTTGGGCGGCTTTAAGTATTATGGTTTGCGAAAACGTGTGTAAACAGTTATAAGGGAGATTGAAGCGCCTGCACATAATCGTAGAAAATCTGCCGTGTATTGTTCGCACACTAGCTGCGACTGCCGGTCCTGTGGTAGGCTAACTGAGGAATAAGTTAGCAGGTTGTATATAATGAAAAATCAGCGATTTTATTGTACTCCTTGTTTTGCTCATGAAATAGTCCTGCCACCACAGATACCGCTTGGCTGCTGTAACTAGATGCGAGAGAATCTGAGTTAATGTAAACCATGTGTGGCGGCAACTTCAGAAACCATGCTTAATATTATGTTATAAAAAAACAGGTGTTGGCAATATCAGTCAGGGGATAAATTTGCGAGAATAGAATTGGAATGAAAAATAGAATCAGAATGAAGTGGAATTTCCGAACTGGTTCAATAGGATGCTACCCGATGAGACAATATATAGAGAAATATCGTGCATCCGTAAAATGCCGCACAAGTGCGATACCAGTTCCACTTTAATTTACGTGAAGCCTTGCATAGGGCTGGTAGTCCCAGCTTGCTTCATTCGTCAGTCAGGAGTCAACCCGTCAACAGAGGCTTGCATGAGTGTGAGCCCCTTCATGGTGGTGCAGTGGTTAGGGCGCTCAGCTACTTGCCCAAGGATGCGGGATCCAATCTCGGCCGCGGCGGACGCTTTTTCGATCGAGGCAGAAAGCAAGGCGCCCGTGTGCTGTGCGATGCAAGTGTATGGTAAAGAACCTCCTGTGGTCGAAATTTCTGGAGCCCTCCACTACGGCGTCTCTAATAGCCTAAGTCGCTTTGGGACATTAAACCCCACATACTAAACAAACCAGTATGCATGTGTTTCTGTGAGAGTGAACCCACTCTCACTGAAACCCATGCATACTCATGCCTGGCTTTCATACCCATGCATACCCTCTTTCGTAAACATATAATGGTTTGATTTGGTTTGTGCGCTTTAACGTCCCAAAGCAACTCGGGGTATGAGAGACGCCGTAGTGGAGGACTCCAGAAAGTTCGACCACCTGGGGTTCCTAGGTGCACTGAAATCGCACAGCACACGGGCGCCTTGCTTTTCGCCTCCATCGAAAAGCTGCCGCCGATGCCGGGATTCGATCCCGCGCCCTTGGACAGTAGTCGGGCGCCGTAACCACTGTGCCACCCCGGCGGGGCCGTATGCCCATAATAAGACGGTTTCCGTACAATTTGGGGTATAAAATGACACTTAAAATGAGGTTCTATCAGCGTGTAAGAGTGATTTCTCAGGAGTCTTCTTAGGGAGCATTTCTTTGTCTCCGTTTTTTTTTTTGTTCGTGCGTCGGCAATATGAGGCACGCGCTGGCCATAACGTAACAAGAGCCACGTCTTTAAAGTAAGCGACGTCGCGGTTCTAAAGCCACCGGCCACATGGCACTCGCCGAAATGTTGAGGGGGAAATTTCTCCCTTCCTCTTGCCTTCGCTCGTTACGTCAGTCAGTAAAAGCCGAACGCTATTTGCAAGCTGTAGTCGGTAAAATGGTGATGTTATGCAACAGGTACCGCATACGTGATGTGCATAAACAAATTGGTTGGTTTCGCTTATGCAGGTTCACGGGCAGAAGTGACTAAAGCTATTAAGGGAGCTGTAGTAGGGAGCTCTGTACAATTTGGATCACTTGTCGGGTTCTCAGAGCTCTAACGTGCTCTGAATCGCACAGAACACGGGCGCATTAAGCGTCGACTATATAACTAATTGCGTCTAACGCGGCTGGGTTCGAGCCTGAATAGCCCAGCACAGTGGTCGTTATAAACCACGACCGGTTCTGGTCGTGGTAGAAACTGATCTAGCGAGGGTATATGAGGGGTGCGGGGTCTGGGTTACTTTGTAATTGTTATTTATAATAAAACACATTACAAATAGCTTCTTCATGTGCGCAAACGGAATTGGAACCCGAGAGAGCGCGAGCAGGTCAGCTCCGGTGGCCGACGCCACCCTGCGGGTGTATTGAGATGTGGGCCACATATGTGGTTCTCGGTTAGCATGCTCGGGCTGGTACACGAGATGCATCCGTGCCAGTGATGGCGCTTAGCCACGCGCTATAGACGCAAGGGACAAACACCGTGCTCTCGGCATTTTAAGGCGAACGCTTTACTAGCCTCGTTAAAGCAAGGCCATCTGCGCGTTGATTTGACCTTCAAGTGGAGGAGTGGAGGTGCGTCAGCCAGGTCACGTGACGTACCACGTGACTCGCCACGCATCTGACGCGGAGCAACGTCTTTCCCCGCTCGCCTGAATGAAATTGTGAGAGGTTTACTTGAAGTTCGCGGACAGTGTGAGAAGAGCCACGTCCCATAGCCAGTGCTTCGATTGTATACCTTGACGCCTGGCGGAATCTGATGATTGTGCGTACAAACTGCCACCACGCAGTTTCTCGCTATGGATGAAGCCGAGCTGCTCGGTCTTGTGTGCTTTCGGGAACGTCCTGTAGACGACAGGCTGAACCTGGTCATCCGGATGGCGTTGCCCATTATGCTAAGTATTTACTTAGAGGTAGGCACGTTAAATGTTAGAAGGTAGGGGCGAATGGCCGAGTTAAGACGCAGTCATGTTTTCTTTCGGTACGAAAATGGCGCCTACAACCGCTTTGAACGTAGCTACGCCTAATGCTTGGTGTTCCGTATGAAAGACGAAGTAAAGCCAAGACTCTCTACCTTTAAAGCATCGCTCGATTATGTAGTTTGTTAGCAACAGACAAAAGTTGACTGTGATGAGACCGGATACATGTGCGACGTTTTACGACTAAAGTCTACGAAACAGGGAGCCAGGTGAAGATTAATTTGGCCTCTTGTGGGCTTCTTCTTGAAAACAACCAAGCTTGGTTATGTAGACGTGTTCGTCGTATTCGTCAGGATGGCATGGTTTTCTTATTCCACACTGTGTTTTACAGCGGCACGTCATCTGCTTTGTACACGCCTTTTGGGGTCGTTTATAGGTAGACCTTAGAGCACTAAAAATGGTCTTTGTGAAGAAGACAAATAGTATCCTTACCTTCCAGGACCATATGACAAGAATGGTAGTTGTATTTTCAGAGAGCATAGCATCAAGCTATTGTCCAAGTTAACCGAAAAGTGGGATTTGGATGATATGGAGGAATGTCGGTTGAGTTCGTGTCGTGTGCTTTATACGCATTTTCCAAGTCTTGACATGATTTGTTTCGCCCGTTGCAAGTGATCAAAAAATGCAATAATTACGAGGTCGAACGTGTTTCTTTCAGTGATCACTGTTTGGTTAAATGTTTTGATAGGGGCGAAAATGCCTGGCAATTATTTCAGACGAGATCTGTTGCAATTTAATGAAAAGTTGTTTAATCATCATGCATATATTGAACGGTAAAAGAAAAAGCAGATTAGAGCTGAGTACAAGACGGAAATGATGGCAACAGTGGGAAGCATGTAAGCAACAAATCAAAATGTAAGATATTGAAAAAACTACTTGTACACTACATAAAGGCAGAGCTGATGAAATACATTTGAGAACTTCGCTGAGAAACCTATTTTTCCTAGATAGTCAGGTTCGTGACGTATGGATAAGCACCTAAAGAAAATTAATCAGTATCTTGAAATCACTGATGAAGACGAGAAAATTGCTAGAGGGGCCACACCGAAAAAGCGTGTCATGTCAATGGAAACAGTTCGCTGTGAGCGAAAGGACATTTTTAAGAGTGAGTGGGATGGTGCAGTTAGTGAACAAAATGATCACATAAAGCAAGCTTTGTTTCGAGTACTGTAAAGTGCTTTTCGCATTACATAATGCCAACATTTATAAAATGATGATAGGGTTACCACCGAAATTCCATTGCTTAAAGATGAGCGAAAACCAAAATTTCAAGGTACCAATATTCTAATCCGAAGCTTAACGTGCGTTTCGCAATTTAAATGCAGGAAGATTGAAGGCACCGGATGGTTTAAATACGCCTGTTTATACAGCGTTTAAACGAGCAATACGTTCATAAGCTCCTCTAAAGACTGCTATCACACAGAAGCATAATTGTTCGTTTAAACGCTGTATAAATAGGCGTATTTAAACCATCCGGTGCCTTCGATCTTCCTGCATTTAAATTGCGAGACGCACGTTCAATTTCGGATTAGAATATTGGTACCTACAATTTTTTGGCTTTCCTCCAGGTGGTCGAAATTTCCGGAGTCCTCCACTACGGCGTCTCTCATAGCCTGAGTCGCTTTCTGACGTTAAATCCCAAAACCCAACTAAAACCAAACCGATGATAAACTGTCATCGAGGTTTTAGCCCGAGGGCTTGCTGCACTAAGTAATGAAAGGATGAGTATCAGACGTGCGCTTTGAATGCATATTGTATAGATGTTGTACAGATATAGATATTGTATAGAATGCATATGTATAGATGAATGCATATTGTATTGTATAGAAGGCAAGATATGTGTTGGAGTGTTGTGGTGTCACAGACAGTCATGTCGCCACCTTCCTTTTGACCTGGAAAAACCTTCCAGTTGAATCGCGAACCAATGTGAATGTAGGTTTTATAATACGGCAGGGCGCGCAGCTATAGGGCACCATAACTGCGCCATGAAAATAATTCTTGAGATGCGTTCGGGGTCCCCATAGGCCTGCAACGATATGTGCACTCTGGGAAGCCACAATGCGTTAATCAATGATTCAACAAAAGCAGTGGTTTTCGTTCGTCAAAACAAAGTTAATGTTTTAATGCGTCTTGTTTTTTCTTTAAAAAGAACTTCGGAAAAGCTGGAAAATTGAGCGAAGTGTAGGACCGAATGTTAATACGCAAAAAGAGATGATCATTTTGTTATCGTTCATTCGGCAGCCCTGTTAGAAAAAGAGATCGCTTGTTTGAAGAGACAGAAATTTCTTTGTCTTCACCTGTCTTCACCTTTGTCTTCACCTGTGTGTTTGGTCGACACGCTTTTTTTTTTATCTCTCCGCGTGCAAGAGAACTTGAGTTGTTAGTAGCGTTAATGCCGTGCATCTTCCTTCTGTCCTGTGCTGTGCACGATTTTTAGTTACGTTAAACCAAGACCAACTGTGCATACTTTATGCCTCGGTGAACGTAAAGGAAGATTTATTTTGTGAATCAGGTTAGAATGGAAATAAGACTTTCTAATTTGTTTCGCGCAGGCCGTTTAGGGTGCCTCACATCTGGAAGAAGTAGGCTGCGCAAAACCACGTCACGTGAAACAGAACGGAGCACGCGAATCTTTTTGTGTCACGTAAAAGCGTAGATGCCATAACTCTAGGCCATTGCTCTTGGCGTCAAAGAATAGTCTTTTACCTTCTATTTTGCACATCCCTTTGCGTATATGGCTTCGCGTTAACGCGGAGACGAAAAAAAAAAAGCAGATTTTTTTTTTTTTATGGTACGCGTAGTTTCGAACAAACCTTCCGCTTCGCGAGCGCTTTCACTGTGTTTCCGAAATCCCGCGAACGACTACTCGGAGCTGTTCTGTCAGCAAGCAGAAAAGAGAAAGAGAACAGGGGCAAACAAAAAAGAACAGAAGCAAGATGCGGATGGGTGAGGCAAGAAGAGGAGGACGAGGGTCGAGAAGCGCTTTCGAGCTCCGTGTGAAGTGGTGTTAAAAAATAAAACCGTGGAGCACCAGTGTGCTCACGAGCTTCTCCGGCGATTGCGCGCTCTCGACGAGCGGCTTCAGAGGGCGTCTTGGAAGCGTGCCAGGTGCCAGACTCGAATCTGGGTCGCTGCGAGTGGCGGGCCGTAGTCAGGCGCCCGGATTCTCAGCAAGAGGGAATAACTTGTATTCTGAGCACCACTAGCGAACATACACGGCAGTATTGGTTTTCAACCATAATTCACGTGCGTTATGAAATTGCATTACAGTTTTATTCTGAGAGAAAAGAACAATGTCACATC